>NC_092713.1:112181269-112481269 GCF_047496885.1 Scyliorhinus torazame | reverse complement strand
TGTCTGTGTGGAGTTTGCACATTCTCCCCGTGACTGGTTTTACCCCCACAACCCAAAGATGCACCGGCGAGGTGGACTGGTCACGCTAAATTGCCCCTTAATTGGAAAACAATAATTGGATACTCTAAATTTATTTTTTAAAAAGCTATAGAGCGATTGCAGTGGAGGTTTACCAGACAGATTCCTGGGATGGTAGGATTTACGTACGAGAAGAGATTGAGTCGTTTCAGATTATATTCGCTGATGTTCAGAGGAATGAGGGGGATCTCATAGTAACCTATAAAATTCTAACAGGACTAGACAGGGTAGATACATGAAGGATGTTCCCAAAGGTGGGGGAGTCCAGAATCACAGTCTAAGGAGACGGGGTGAACCATTCAGGACTGATATGAGGAGAAATTTCTTCACCCAGAGAGTGGTGAGCCGATGGAATTTTCTACCACAGAAAGCAGTTGAGGCCAAAACATTGTATGTTTTCAAGAAGGAGTTAGATATAGCTCTTGTGGATAAAGGGATCAAAGGATGTGGGAGAAAGCGGGAACATATTACCGAGTTCATTAATCAACCATGATCAAAATGAATTGCGGCACAGGCTCGAAGGGCTGAATGGCCTACTCCTGCGCCTATTTTCTATGTTTCTATGTCAGCCGAGGCATAGACTATAAGAGCAGGGATGTTAGGATGGAAGTGTAATAAACCCTTGCTCGGTCACAGCTAGAATAGTGTATGCAGTCCTAGTCACCACAATATAGGAATAATGTGATTGCACTAGAAAGGGTGCAGAGGACATTTACCAGGATGTTGCCTGGACTGGAGCACTGTAGCTATGAAGAGAGGCTGGAAAAGCTGAGTTTGTTTTCCTTAGAGCACAAGAAGGTTAAGGGGGAGCCTCTTTGAGGTACACAAAATTGTGAGGGTCATCAATAGGGTAGATAGGAAGACACTTTTCCCCTTAGTAGAGGGCTCAATAACCAGGTTGCATAGATTTAAGGAAAGGAGATTTAGAGTGGATTTGAGGAAAATCATTTTCACCCAGAAGGTCGTGGAATCTGGAACTTATTGCCTGAAGGGGTGGTAGAAGCAGGAACAGTCACAACATTTAAGAAGCATTTAAATGAACACTTGCAATGCCACAGCATACAAGGCCATGGCCCAAGTGCTGGAAAATGGGATTGGAATAGATAGGTGTTTGATGGCCAGCGCAGGCATGAAGGGCCTCTTTCTGTGCTGTAAAACTCTAGAACTATGAATCTAATTGTCATTAGAGAGACATGATGACAAGGTAACCAAGGTTGGTAAATAAATATTCTTGGGTACATAGCATCTTGAAATAACTTAAGACAAAGAGACCGAGAGAAATGTTTTATATGTATAAGGATCTTACAAGAGCACATTGGAAGCAGGTAGAAGCAAAGTCCTCGTGTTTTGTTCATTGGGCATTGCAGGACTCTGGGACCAACTTGCTCACGTGCCTGTGTTGCCAATAAAACAATTATTTTAATTGTCTTTAAATAGTTTGCTTGGCCAAATATCTGTTGTTCCCTGCAGGAGTACATTGCATGTATGTGACTATACTGTTCAAAAGCCAGCTCCAAGACGTGTGCATGTCTGACTGGTGCAATTTCTGTGTATCAACCACCGCATCAAGTACCACATGCCAAACCTGTGGCAAGGTCTGCGGACCCAGGATTCAGCCACCGCAGATCTACCTCCCTCACTTTGAGGGACTAGCTCTGAAAGGTAGCATTTCTGTGCATTGGCCAGGTCCTAACATTGATATCCCTTGTACAAATTAAAACACAGCATTGTTGGCATCCTCAGTGCATGCCTCTCGGAACAAGCTTTTGAATCAGATCTTTATAATGGATGCCTTGAGACCCTGCAGAGAAAAGTCAGTTCCGAGGGTTGTGTATGCCTAGCTACCCAAGTACCCTATTCGAACCAGCATGGAAATGGTGGAAAATCATGACACAGATACACTCTGTGTCTTGCTTAATCACATTTTTTTTTGTTTCTCCTTCTGCTGGTAGAAAAGGTGAAAACAGGGAAGTTTTCTTTCTGTCCAAATCGCAGAGCTTGTTGTCAACATTTTTCACTTGTCTTCTTCACTCTGGCTGTTTTGATTACTGTTTCTGTCCATTTTGTCCCTTATATCTGTAACTCTGGCTCACTGTGCTGGACTCACACTCTGTCCCAAACATTCAGAGATTCATTCATACAACAGGGAAATTGACAGGTTCCAAATGTTATGAACAGTGTGAAGATCAACAAACCACAAGGACTGAATTTACTAAATTACCCTAATGAAAAACCAATGGAGATTTCACCTTTTATAGCTTTTACTTTAACAAGTAAACCAAATCAACATGACGGAAACATGAATTAATAGGTAAATCACAGCCAATATTTATAAATTACACATTAAATAATAATAATCACTTATTGTCACAAGTAGACTTCAATGAAGTTACTGTGGAAAAAACCCTAGTCGCCACATTCCGACACCTGTTCGGGGAGGCCACTACGGGAATTGAACCTGCACTGCTGGTCTTGTTCTGCATTACAAGCCAGCTGTTTAGCCCGCTGTGCTAAACCAGCCCCTAAATCACAGATACAATAAAGAGATTTATAGATATAACATGCAGTCCATTCAGCTTATATGTCACCAATTTCAACCACAAATTTCTTCAAAGCACTCATCTTCCTCAGGTGAAATTCCAGCTCTTTTCCTTCACAGAATAAGCCATTGATTCTCATCAGACAGCAGCTGTCCATCAAACCAAGTTCCATGGGTACAGTCTTTATCAAAATGGCGCTCTTCTCCAAAATATTCTCAGTTCTTCGTTAAACGGTCTGGATGGTGTGGATCCGAACTGTCAGTGACAACTCTGTGCCCTGCGCAGCTGGTTCTGGTCAATCAGTTCCTTTAAAGTAACTGAAACAGCAGTAACCACCTGATATTCCCCTTATCCCCAATCCAGCCTTCATATTCCCCTTTTTCAACTCCGTCACTCTCCTTCAAATCTCTTGCAATGCTCTGCTTGCAATGCTGTGGTATGCTTTGCTCTCAACACTCTTGCAAACCCGGTCAGATGGGCCTGTTTTTGCGCCGCATCCCCTGACCATGTGGGCCCATCATATTATCTGATAATTAATTGCGTATACCAAAGAAGAAAGTACATTAATGTCTTGGTCCCTCGCCCTCACCTTTGTAACTCCATAGTCGATTCCAATGGTTGCTGACTATTTTGGGACCAGCCTTTCTCACAGGACCACTTCATGATACACCTCTTCACCCACACGGCCTTCTTGTTTACATTCCGCCTGTGTGTGTGTGTGTGTGGCTTCCATAGTGACAGGCTACAGCTTCACCTGCTAATAGCAACCTCGGCTGGGCCCAAGACCTGAACTCTCTCCTTGCTCCAGTTCCCCAGAGCCCAGTAACAGTAACTAGGCCCGCCCTCAGGCTTCAATTGAGAAGTGCTAGCCACGCTCTTACCCACTGACTCTTACTCCACATCGAAATGAATTGGCATTGGCTCCAGTCCACCAATCCTCTTCACAAAGGTTATCTGGAAAGATACATCAGAAACAATGAAATACCAGGCAAAGGAACATCAGGAAGGTGGTAGGCCAGAACTAAACAGAGCTTTGAGTCTGAAGAGATGAAGCCCTGGTCCTCGAGTGTTTGACCAAATGGCGAACCAAAGAGAGATGGAGAATAATTGGGCAGAAAAGTCAGCAATCAACTGAAAAAAGCAGAGATCTGACACCAAGAGGAGTCAAGAGGGTTGGACATTGGAACCCCGGGTGGTCGGGGACATGGCAGGGCACCCTGGCAGTGCCAGAGTGCCAGGTTGGCAATGCCAGGTGGAAGGACCTGAAAGGGAGCAGGGCATGGCGGGAAGCATTTAGTGTTCCCATAGCAGGGTGTTGCTTATCTGGGCTGGGGTCGATCGGGGCGGGGGGGCTGATGCCACGAGACGAGGGAGAGGTCTGAAGAGAGACCCATTGGGAGGGCCCCGACACCTCTATGCAAGCGATCCTTGCGGCGTGGGGGGGGGGGCAAGGTGTTGATGCCAGCGAGGATGGCAGTGGGGGCACTCAAGCCCGATGCCAGCGATGTGTGTGTGTGGGTGCGGCAGGGGTGGGGGGGGAGACTTCACTGTCACTTTGAGATCGGGGCGCCCTTTAACAAGGGTGCTTTGATCTCCATGAAGCTGAGCATGCCGGCGAGTTTCGGCTCCGCCCCTGTCTTGCTGCTGCAAATCACACTCTCCTCCCAAAAAAATGACTACGTGTGGGAAGATCGTTGATTTTCTGGCCCGAAATTACACTTAGAGTATTCCGCCCAATAAGTTAAACTGTACACATTATACACATTTACAGAACAGAAATAGTTCAACTGCTTTTTCCTTCAATGCAAAACCAAAATCACTCCAACTTCAGTCATTGCGTTCCATGATGCAGATTATGCTTATGTTTGCGCTCACTCAAATTGATCTCCCGGTAATTGTTGGCTCCGTTTTTGAAGCATATGAGAACCAAAGGGGACCTTTCACGAAATACCCAGAAAACTGAGGCCCCCTCCTCTCACGACACGAGACCACCCCTACATTAAAATCCAAAATGTGGGCAATTTTCCATATCCTGGGAGCCACCTCTTGATGAAGGCTGGCAGACGACAGCATCCAATGTGCCAGTTCAGCCTTCGGCCAACTGACGAGAAAAGTACACGATTTGTGAACCAGGATGACAAACCCAAGACAAAGGTCGTTGGTCTGCCTGAATTCAGCCTCTCAAAGCAAATGGTTTTCTCAGAACTTGCTCACAGCAGGAAACTCTCAGGCGGACAATAGAAATGCTTTGGGATGTTCTCAAAGCATCCCTGAAGATGTCAAGATTCCCACCAACACATGGTCCCTGGTTTGTGACTGGCCAAAATAGAGAACTTTCATCATGAAGGCACCACGCACACGGAGAATTTGTCAGGAACACACAGTGGCGAAATTCAGGTGTCAGACAGAGCATGTAAACCTCCCAACAACTCATCTACCTAACCCTCCAAGTGCCAACTTCCTTCCATGTGGCAGAGTCTGCTGATCATGCATTGGACTTATCTGCCATCTCAGAAGGTATTGAACTGGAGTGTAAACAAGTCATCCTCGAGTTTAAAAGTAGAGAAGTGTTGTTGCAATTTGTATAGGGTGTTGGTGAGACCACATTGGATTGGATTTGTTTATTGTCACGTGTACCGAGGAACAGTGAAAAGTATTTTTCTGCGAGCAGCTCAACAGATCATTAAATACATGAAAAGGAAATAAAAGAAAATACATAATAGGGCAACACAACATATACAATGTAACTACATAAGCACTGGCATCGGATGAAGCATACAGGGTGTAGTGTTAATGAGGTCAGTCCATAAGAGGGTCATTTAGGAGTCTGGTGACAGTGGGGAAGAAGCTGTTTTTGAGTCTGTTCGTGCATGTTCTCAGACTTCTGTATCTCCTGCCCGACGGAAGAAGTTGGAAGAGTGAGTAAGCCGGGTGGGAGGGATCTTTGATTATGCTGCCTGCTTTCCCCAGGCAGCGGGAGGTGTAGATGGAGTCAATGGATGGGAGGCAGGTTCGTGTGATGGACTGGGCGGTGTTCCCGACTCTCTGAAGTTTCTTGCGGTCCTGGGCCGAGCAGTTGCCATACCAGGCTGTGATGCAGCCCAATAGGATACTTTCTATGGTGCATCTGTAAAAGTTGGTAAGGGTTAATGTGGACATGCCGAATTTCCTTAGTTTCCTGAGGAAGTATAGGCGCTGTTGTGCTTTCATAGAAATTACAGTGCTGAAGGAGGCCATTCGGCCCATCGAGTCTGCACCGGCTCTTGGAAAGAGCACCCTTCCCAAGCCCACACCTCCACCCTATCCCCATAACCCAGAAACCCCACCCAACATTAAGGGCAATTTTGGACTCGAAGGGCAATTTAGCATGGCCAATCCACCTAACCTGCACATCTTTGGACTGTGGGAGGAAACCGGAGCACCCGGAGGAAACCCACGCACACACGGGGAGAACGTGCAGACTCCGCACAGACAGCGACCCAAGCCGGGAATCGAACCTGGGACCCTGGAGCTGTGAAGCAATTGTGCTAACCACCATGCTACCGTGCTCCCCTTTCTTGGTGGTAGCATCGACGTGGGTGGACCAGGACAGATTTTTGGAGATGTGCACCCCTAGGAATTTGAAACTGCTAACCATCTCCACCTCGGCCCCGTTAATGCTGACAGGGGTTTTGGTCTCCTTATTTGAGGTAGGGTGTGGTGGCTTTGGAGGCTGTACAGGGGAGGTTCACCAGATTGATTCTGGGGATAAAAGGGTTGACGAATGAGGGGAGATTGAGCAGTTTGGGCTTATACTCGCTGGTGTTTAGAAGAATGAGAGGGGATCTGATCAAAGTATATTAAATACTAAGATGGATTGATAAAGTAAACATGGATCAAATGTTCGCCCTTCTCGGGCAATCTAGAACAAGAGGCTAGATCTGGGTTGAGAGGCGGTAGATTTAAAACTGAGATGAGGAGGAACTACTTCTCACAGCGGGTGGTGAATTTGTAGAACTTGCCACCCCATAGTGCGATGGAGTCAGAATCATGAAATGGTTTCAAGAAGGAGGTAGATATATTTCTGATAAAAAATAGGTTAAAGGGATATGGGGAACAGGCAGGGAGGTGGATTTGAGACCAGGAAAAGATCAGCCATGACCTGATTGAGTAGCAGAGCAGGCTCGAAGGGCTGAATTGCCTATTTCTGCTCCTAATTCCTATGATTCTGACGGACTGCAAAGAAGAGAAGTACCTTGGCCTGTTTGGTTAATCAGGAAACTTGTATACAATTACTGTAAAGCTGTGCCACATCACTGTGGGGCAGGTAATAAAATAACCCTGAATAACTTTTGACCAAATCCAGGATTAATTGCAGTTCTAATTTAGAAAAATGTCAAAACAGGTTGGGCCAAACCTTGCCAAAAATAAAACGATGAATTCACGATGTATTTATTATTTTTTTCAAAAACATTTTATGAAGGCATTTATGATTTTATAACAATACCTCCCCAACCAACAACCATACCCAGCCAACATGGCTTATACACAAAATCCCCCAGTCCCTCCATCTCCTCTCGCTGATCCTGCCTAAACTGAACTAACACCCCTACGCGCCCCACACCACGTTCCCTCACCCCCCCCCCTCCTATTGTATCTGCTAACATTTAGTTTTCCCCAAAGAATTCGGTAAACGGCTACCACCTCCGAATGAACCCTAACATTGATCCTCTTAGGGCGAACTTAATTTTCTCAAGCCTGAGAAACCTTGCCATGTCGCTTACCCATACCCCCGATTTCAGGGGCTCCGAGTCCCTCCACACTAATAGGATCCGTCTCCGGGCTACCAAAGAGGCAAAGGCCATGACGTCAGCCTCTCTCGCCCCTGGACTCCTGGGTCTTCCGACACTCCAAAAATCGCCACCTCAGGACTCGGCGCCACCTTCGTTTTAAACACCGTAGACATGACATCCGCAAATACCTGCCAGAATCTCCTAAACTTTGGACATGCCCAGAACATGTTGACATGATTTGCAGGCCCTCCCGCACACCTCCCACACCTGTCCTCCATCAGAAACCTGCTCATCCGAGCCATCGTCGTGTGTGCCCGGTGGACCACCTTGACTTGTATCAGGCTGAGCCTAGCACATGATGAGGTCGTGTTGACTCTACTCCGAGCACCGCACCACAAACCTGACTCTGTTTCCTTGCCCAGCTCATCTTCCCACTTGCACTTTACCTCCCCTATCTGGGACCCCCCCCCATTCCATGAGTTCTTTATAAATTTCTGAGACCCTCCCCTCCCCCACCCATTTTTGAAACTATCTTATCCTGTATCCCCTGGGGCGGAATAAGAGGAAAGGTTGAAACCTGATTTCGTACAAAGTCCCTCACCTGCAGATACCCATTTCCTCCCGGCAGTTCAAACTCCTCCTCCAAATCCTCCAGACAAGAAAGGCCCCCCACGATGTACACTTTTATTAATGGGCAAACTGGGCAGCAGGTTTGGCCAAAGAAGCGCTATGCCTTGTGTTTCAAATCTCCATTAACTTCTGATCTACTTGCTAGCTCAGTGCCAATGTCCTGGTAAATTCTTACCATGTTTTTAAAAATAAATTTAGAGCACCCAATTATTTTTTCTCCAATTAAGGGGCAATTTAGTGTGGCCAATCCACCTAACCTGCACATATTTGGGTTGTGGGGTGAAACCCACGCAGACATGGGGAGAATGTGCAAACTCCACATGGACAGTGACCCAGGGCCGGAATTCGAACCCGGGTCCTCAGTGTCGCAGTCCCAGTGCTAACTACTGCGCCACATGCCGCCCTAAATTCTTACCATGTTAATAATAATCTTTATTAGGGTCACAAGTAGGCTTACATTAATACTGCAATTAAGTTATTGTGAAATCCGCCACACTACGGCACCTATTCGGTTACACTGAGGGAGAATTCAGAATGTCCAATTCACCTAACAATCACGTCTTTCAGGACTTGTGGGAGGAAACCGGAGCACGTGGAGGAAACCCACGCTGACACGGGGGAAGCACTGGTTGTCACGCATGTACCATATCCAAGTAGTCATTGTTCATGAGGGAGGCAGGACAATATCTGGTATGGATCATAGCCAAGCACAATCTTGTTTTACTTCTCTTTTTGTTCAACTTTTAGTAGTCAGGCTTTATTCCAAATGAGCACTTAGGAGCCTTTGCTGGCTCAGACACTACTTGCTGACTCATTTCCTTCATTTGATAAGAATGCCTTGTTCTATGAAAGACAATTAGTACATTACTGATGTACATAATTGCTCAGCCTGAGTACTAAATAGCTCTGTTCTTGGTTTAAAATCTAAGCAAATGTCACTGCTTCAGCTGACCAATTTTTCTTGGTCCAAGAATCTTGGCTGAATTGTTGTTCATCCTATAACCCAGAAGTACTGAGGCCAATTGCAGATCTGCTTCTTTGTTGAGATGTGCTGACTCATTCCAGACCAGAAACCAGATATGGTTTAGTGTTACATTGGATGATGCGTCCTTCCCATGTGTGGCCAGAGATGACGTTGACATCAGAACTATTTTGGAGAAAATTTACACCTTGGTGTCAATTCATTGCAGGCCAGTAAAAGAGAAACTGGCAAATCCCACAGTTCCCCTCGCAGTTCTGACTGCGTCTGTCTTATAACACCTTTATCTCTGTGCAATGTCGCTATTAGATTTGACAATTTTTTTTTAACTGAATCAGAAAAACATTGTTTCTATGTTGTTATGGGCCAGGGGTTAGAGAACCCCAAAGTGTATCATGGAGTTCACCTGACCCACAACTTTTAATAGATTGTGGTATGGGGAGCACACGGCCCACTTTACATGTGTGGTACAGCAGAAATAGAAAAGTATTTTTTAAAGCAAAACAATGTTTATTCTATGAACTCAAGTTAACCTTTTTAAAACATACAGTGAACACCTTAGCAACCATTAATTCAAATACAACCCCCAAAGAGTACAACACTAATTAATCCTTTAAGCTTTCCTTTTAACATCCATAAGACTCAAAACACCTTTACCAGAAGCAGATCAGGTTAAAGTCACTACTGTTATTAGTTTTAAATCACCAGGATCGATTTACAGTCTTTAGATTACAGAGACTCTAATACACCTTGTAGCTGTGACTGCAGCTATCCAGCTCTGAAAACGAAACTAAAACACACCCTGCAGCAAACAGCCTAAAATGAAAGTAAAAAGCTGACAGACAGCCCAGCTCCACCCACTCTCTGACATCACTGCAGTAATAAACACCCATTTTGTAAAGGCACTCTCACTACAGATACTTATATATACACCCATTTATAAACACCCATTTCTTAAAGGTACTCTCACATGACACGGCCCCCCAAGAAAAAAAAACCCATCAACTTCAAGATGGTTTCATTTTTCACCTTTTCACTATCCTTTAACAAATGCACACAGTAAATATACTTTTTCGTTTCAAAAAACAACACACGCAAAAAGGTATAATGATATAGTCCATTTTTTTCATTTTTCTTCCTCCAACTGAAATCCTTCTCGATTGACAGTCTCTTTGAACAAGAAGGTCTCTGCACGATCCGTCTATTTCTCTACGCCTCGGCATTTCTCTTTAAAGTCAGATACTTTAATCTGATCACAGAGTCCCTTGTAATTCTCCAACACAGGAGCATTGGTTATCACAGCTTTCAGGCAGTCAAATGCATGTTGAAACGCCGCTGTCCACTGAAATTTTTGATGTTTCTTCAGCAAGTCCATCAGTGGAGCTATCACGCTACAAAACATTTGCACAAATGTTTGATCAAATCCACTCATGCCAAGAAATCGCAATATTTCCCTTTGTCTTGAAGGTATCAGAAACTCCTCAATAACTGTTGGTTTCACATCCCGTGTGACCATTCGACCCTGTCTGATTGTATGGCCAAGAAAAGTGACTTGGTTTTTCCAAATTTACTTTTGGCTAGGTTTACCATCAAACCCGCCTCCTGAAGTCGATCGAATCACTCCATCAGATGTTGTAAACGTTCTTTCCATGTCTGGCTGAAAATTACCAGATCGTCGATGTATACTGCACAATTGGGTAATCCTGAAACGACTTTGTTAGTTAACCATTGAAATGTGGCTGGGGCGTTTTTCATGCCAAATGGCATAACTTTGAATTGGTATATACCATCTGGAGTACAAAAGCTGAAATCTCCGTCGCCCTTTCAGATAAAGGTACTTGCCAGTAACCTTTAAGTAAATCCAGTTTGGAAATAAAAACTGATTGTCCCACTTTCTCAATGCAATCCTCCAAACGTGGGATATGAAAAGCGTCCGTTCTTGTAACTGCATTAACCTTTCTATAGTCCACACACAACCGTTGAGTACCGTCTGGTTTAGGTACCATCACTATAGGTGAGCTCCATTGGCTGCAACCCACTTCAATTATGCCATTTTTAAGCATACTCTCAATCTCTTTGTTAACCTGTGCCCAATTCTAAAGGGTTAAGTCTGTATGGATGTTGTTTGATTGAAACAGCATTTCCCACATCTACATCATGTATAGCCATTTCAGTACTTCCCAATTTATCTCCACAAATATGCCCATGTGATATCAATAACCCTTTCAGGTCAGTTTGTTTTTCCTCTGGAAGGTAACTCAACAATTTATCCCAATTTTTAAGAACATCCTCGTTTTTCAATTTAATTTGAGGTATGTAAAATTCACAGTCATCTGGAATTGGTTCGTCACTTTCAGTTAGAATCATTGAAACCTCCTCCCTTTTCTCTCCTTCCCTTTCAAAGTACCTTTTAAGCATATTCACATGACACACTCGGTGAGTTTTCCTTCTGTCCGGCGTTTTTACCACATAATTCACCTCACTTAATTTCCTTTCAATCTTATAAGGTCCACAAAACCTTGCTTTTACAGGTTCACCTACCACTGGTAACAACACTAAAACTTTATCTCCACTGGCAAAACTACGAACTTTGGATTTCTTGTCCACTACCCCTTTCATCACATTTTGTGCAACTTTTAAATGTTGTCTAGCCAATTCACCTGCTCTATTTAATCGTTCCCTGAAATTTGACACGTAATCCAGTAATGCCATCTTTCTAACGCTCGCTGCAATTCTGGATGGTACGCAGGTGATATAAATTATATTATTCCTAAACTATCCATAACTTCTTTGAATAACCTTGAGGTAACATTTGATCCTTGATCCGATTGTATTTCTGTGGGTAGTCCATATCTAGTAAAGAATTTAAGTAATTCCTCCACAATCGTTTTAGCTGTAATATTACGTACTGGAATGGCCCCTGGAAACCTAGTAGACACATCCATTATAGTCAAAAGATATTGATTCCCACTTTTCGTTTTAGGAAGCGGTCCTACGCAATCAATTAGGACCCTTGTAAAAGGTTCCTCAAATGCTGGAATGGGTATTAAGGGCGCTGGTTTTATCACTGCGTGAGGTTTCCCTATCACTTGACGTGTGACATGATTGGCAAAATTTAACTACATCTTTATGTAGTCCAGGCCAATAAAACTGTTTTTGTATTTTAGCTTGAGTTTTCCCTGTTCCCAAATGATCTCCCACTGGTACCTCATGTGCAACACGCAACAGCTCCTTTCTATACACTACCGGCAATACTATATGATGAACTTCTGCCCACTTTTCATCCACCTGCACATGTAAAGGTCTCTATTTTCTCATCAAGCCATCACTTTTACGGTAATAACACTCTGGTATACACTCAGATTCCTCTTCTGCGTATGCTTTCTGATACATCTGTTTTATTTCTTTTCTTTTTAATTAACATTTTATTGAGGTATTTTTGGTTTAGTAACAACAACCAAATAAACAATATACATGAAACCATAAACATAGTGCAAAAGCCATTTACCTCTCGTACAGGTCCCTCCCTTATTGACCCCTTACTCTAATCTACTCCCGCCCCCCCCTGCTGATGATTAATTTCCCGCAAAGAAGTCGATAAACGGTTGCCAACTCCGGGTGTACCCTCTCAAGGCAAACTTGATTTTCTCCAAACAGAGAAAGCTAGCCATGTCCGATAGCCAGGTGTCCGACTTCGGGGCTTTGAGTCCCTCCATGCTAATAGTATCCGTCTCCGGGCTACCAGGGAAGCAAAGGCCAGAATGTCTGCCTCTTTCTCCTCCTGGATTCCCGGGTCTTCTGACACCCCGAAAATCGCCACCTCTGGACTCAGCGCCACCCTTGTCTTTAACACCGTGGACATGACGTCTGCAAACCCCTGCCAAAATCCCCTAAGCTTTGGACATGTCCAAAACATGTGGACATGGTTCGCCGGTCCTCCCGCACATTTTACGCACCTGTCTTCCACCCCAAAGAATCTGCTCACCCAGGCCACTGTCATGTGAGCCAGGTGAACAACCTTAAATTGTATCAGGCTGAGCCTGGCACATGTTGCGGACGTGTTGACTCTACTCAATGCGTCTGCCCATGGACCATCCTCTATCCCACCTCACAGCTACTCCTCCCACTTGCGCTTCAGCTCCTCGGTCTGCATCTTCTCCGACCCCATAAGCTCCTTATAAATGTCTGAGTCGCTCCCTTCTCCTACCCACCCTCTGGAAACTACCCTGTCCTGAATCCCTCTTAGCGGTAGGAGCGGGAAGGTTGACACCAGTTTACGAAGGAAGTCCCGCACCTGCAGATATCTGAATTTGTTTCCCCTCAACAACCCAAACTTTTCCTCCAACACCCTCATACTCGGAAAGCTCCCCTCTATGAACATATGCCCCATCCTCTCAATCCCCGCTCTCCGCCATAACCGGAACCCCCCGTCCATACTTCCCAGGGCAAATCGGTGATTATCACAGATTGGGGCCCAGACCGATGCTCCCACATGCCGCCTCCACTGGCCCCAAACTCTCAGGGCTGCCACCACCACTGGAGTACCGTACCGGCGGGAATGGCAGAGGCGCAGTTACCAACGCCCCAAACTGGTGCCCTTACATGATGCCGCCTCCATACGCACCACCCACTTCCTGATCATGGCTATATTAGCCGCCCAGTAATAGTTGCTAAAATTTGGCAGCGCCAGCCCGCCCTCTACCCGACTCCGCTCAAGCATTACTTTCCTTAGTCGTGGGGTCTTCCCCGCCCAGATGAAGCCCGTGATCGCTCTGTTGACCCGCTTAAAAAAGGACCGCGGAATAAAGATAGGGATACACTGAAATACAAATAGGAATCTCAGGAGGATTGTCATCTTCACCGTTTGCACCCTCCCAGCCCGAGACAACGCAAGCGCGTCCCATCTCCGAAAATCGTCCTTCATTTGGTCCACCAGCCAGGCCAAATTCAATTTATGCAGCCGGTCTCATTCCCGCGCCACTTGGATGCCTATGTACCGAAAGCTTCCCTCTACTAACCTAAACGGCAGCTCTCCCAGTCGCCTCTCTTGTTCCCTCGCCTGGACCACAAACATCTCACTCTTTCCCATATTAAGCTTATACCCCGAAAACCGGCCAAATTCTTCTAGAGTCCTCATGATTTCTTCCATCCCCTCTTCTGGGTCCGAAACATACAGAAGAAGGTCATCCGCATAGAGCAAAACCCTGTGCTCCCCCCCCCCACTCTCTCCCCGGACCAGTCCTCTTCAGCCCTTGAGGCTCTCAGAGCAATTGCCAACGGTTCTATAGCCAGCGCAAACAACAGTGGGGAGAGGAGGCATCCCTGTCTCGTCCCCCGGTGCAATCTAAAATAGTCCGATGTTGTCCTATTCGTCCGTACACTTGCCACAGGAGCCTGATACAGTAACCTGACCCAGTCAATAAAGCCCTACCCGACTCGAAACCGCCCCAGTATCTCCCACAGATAGTCCCATTCTACCCGATCAAAAGCCTTTTCTGCATCCATTGCGATCACTACCTCCACCTCCCTACCTACCGGGGTCATCATGATCACATTTAACAGTCTTCTTACATTGGCCACCAACTGCCTGCCCTTAACAAACCCTGTCTAATCCTCCCCAATAACATCCTGAACACAATCCTCGATCCTGGAGGACAAGATTTTGGCCAGCAACTTGGCATCTACATTCAACAGGGAGATCGGCCTGTAGGACCCACACAGCTCCGGGTTCTTGTCCCGCTTAAGAATCAGCTAAATTGTTGCCTGTGACATCGTCGGGGGCAACACCCCTCTTTCCCTTGCCTCATTGAACATCCTCAACAACACCGGCCCCAATATCCCCGAGAACGTTTTATAAAACTCCACTGGGTACCCGTCCGGACCCGGGGCCTTACCTGCCTGCATGGCCTTCAAGCCCTCCACTATCTCTTCCAGCCCGATTCTACCCGCGCCCTGTCCACCTTTGGGAAATTCAGCCCCTCCAAGAAGTGCCTCATCCCCTCAAGCCCTGTAGGGGGTTCCGACCTGTACAGCCTGCTGTAGAAGTCCCTAAACGCCTTATTCACCCCTACTGAATCACCAACCAGGTTCCCGTCTCAGTCCTATACTTTCCCTATCTCCCTAGCTGCCTCCCTCTTCCTAAGCTGCTGTGCAAGTATTCAGCCGGCCTTCTCTCCATGTTCATAGATCGCCCCCTCGCCTTTCTCAGCTGCTCCACCGCCCTCCCTGTGGTCAGCAAGCTAAACTCCACCTGTAACCTCTGCCGTTCCCTTAAAAGCCCTGCCTGTGGGGTCTCCGCATACCTCCTATCAATCTGTAGCATTTCCTTTACCAGTTGGTCCTTCTCTGCCCTGTCCACCTTCTCCCTACGGGCCCGGATCGAGATCAGCTCCCCCCTGACCACCGCCTCCAGTGCTTCCCATACCACCGCTGCTGAAAGTTCCCCCGTGTCATTGACCCGCAGGTAGCTCTGAATACATTTCCTCAGCCACTTGCACACCACTTCATCTGCCAAAAGTCCCACATCTAACCTCCAGTGCGGCACTGGTTACTGTCTTTACTAACCTGCAGGTCAACCCAATGCGGAGCATGGTCTGAGATTGTAATCGCTGAGTACTCCGTGTCCACCACCCCAGCCAGCAAGGCCCTGTTCAAAATAAAGAAATCAATCCGGGAATACACTTTATGCACGTGTGAGTAGAAGGAGAACTCCTTCATCCTCAGCTGCCCAAATCTCCATGGATTCCCCCCCCCACCGCCACCGCCCCCATCAGCTCCATGAGCCATCTTAGTTCCTTTGCCACTGCTGGCACCATGCCCATTCGCGAGCTTGACCGGCCCAAGCCAGGGTCCATAACTGTGTTGATGTCCCCTCCCATGACCAACCTGTGCGAGTCCAGGTCCGGTATCTTCCCCAGCATCCTCTTTATAAACTCCACATCATCCCAATTTGGCGCATACACATTTACTAATACCACCTGCACCCACTCTAGCTTCCCACTGACCATAATGTACCAACCTCCCAGGTCCAAGACTATTCTACCCGCCTCAAACACCACCCGCTTATAGGTCAGGATCGCGACCCCTCTCGTCTTTGAATCTAGTCCCGAGTGAAAGACCGGACTGACCCAGCCTTTCCTCAGTCTAACCTGGTCCGTTACTCTAAGGTGCGTCTCCTGCAACATTACCACGGATGCCTTCAATCCCTTAAGATGCGCGAACACACGTGCCCTTTTGACCGGCCCATTTAACCCTCGAACATTCCAGGTGATCAGCCTAGTTGGGGGGCTCATTGCCCCCCCCCTCCGCCGATCAGCCATCCCCTTTATTAGGGCCGCCTCCAGCCGGTGCTCCGCGCCCCCACCGGTCCAACCTCAGGCAGCCCCTGCCCCCAACCTCCTCTCTGTCCCTCAGCCCAAGTCCCTCCCTCGTCAGCAGAACATTCACCCCACCCTCCCCCCCTACTAACAACACCCTGTAACCCAACCCCTTTACTAAACCAAACATATACACACACCCCCACTGCGCTTCCGAGAGCTAGCTCGCCCAGCTAGCTTGGTGGCCCCCATCCCCGGTGCCAGATAGTCTCCCACCTATTGTTCCCTTCCCACCCTCCCCTCCCCGCTCATACAAACAAACTCCAACATTAAAAACAATCCCCACACAATTGCCCAACAGAAAAACACCAAGATCAAAACAAGCACACCTCCATCTCCCAATAGTGCAAATGAAAACCTTAAATCACTCAGCTCTACCGCTGGTTCCAGATCAATGCAAACGGCATCACAAACATCTTTCATGAAATGCAAAACGAGAAACATTTTACAAAAACAGAGAAACAAAAAGAAAAAACAAAAACATGAACGTTGCAGCCAAGTTCAAACGTTCTCAATCCATCACCAGCCCTTTCTTTTTCCAAAGTCCCAACGCATTCTATTAAGGGAATTATTAAGGGAATTAAGGGTCTATTAAGGGAATAGTGTAGATGGGCTTTAGAGTGGTTTCACAGGTTGGCGCAACATCGAGGGCCGAAGGGCCTGTTCTGCGCTGTAATGTTCTATGCATCCTCAGGGGACTCGAAGTAGAAGTGCTGATGCACATGCGTGATCCAGAGACGGGCTGGGTATAACAGTCCAAACTTCACCTTTTTCTTAAAAAGGATGGTCCTGATCTGGTTGAAGCCTGCTCTCCTCCTGGCCACCTCTACACTCAGGTCCTGGTAAACCCGCAGGATGCTATTGTCCCATTTACAGCTCCGTGTCTGCTTGGCCCTCTGTAGAATGCGCTCCTTATCCGAGAACCTTTGGAATCTCACCACCATTGCCCTTGGGGGGGTCTCCCATTCGCGGCTTCCTCACGAGTGCTCTGTGAGCCCTATCCACCTCCAAGTGCCAGGAGAATGCCCCATCCCCCAGCAGCTTCACAAACATGTCTGTGATGTATGCCCCAGTTTCCGTTCTTTCGGACCCCTCCCGGAGCCCGGCGATTCTTAGGTTCTGCCAGCGGGACCTATTTTCTAGGTCCTCCACCTTCTCCAGGAGCTTCTTCTGCTGGTCCCTCAGCATCCCCACCTCCAGCTCCACCGCAGTCTGATGTTCCTCCTGCTCAGCCAGCGCCTTCTCCACATTCTGGATTGCCCGATCCTGGGCATCCAAACTATGCTCCGACCGCTCAATCGACTCTTTTATCGGGTCCAAGCAGTCCCGTTTCTGCGTAGCAAAGCATTCCTCAATGACTTGCATCAGCTGCTCCATAGACTGCTGGGTCAACAAGCCAGAGGTCCGAACCTCCGCCATACTGTCTTCTATTGCAGCTACAGCCCAAGCCTTCTCTATCTTTTTGTTTCTGCCCTTACGAACACTTCTAGTCCTTCTCGCCATGCACCGAAGTGGGAATTCAGTAAACAATTGCCACTAACATCCATTTTACAATTCAAGTCCGGTAGAAAAACGGGGAAAGGTTCAAAAGTCCGACCAAGCGGAGCCACCAAATGTGTGACTTACTCCTCCATAGCCGCCACCGGAAGTGATCTGTTTTATTTCTATATCTTTCTGTGTAACTCCGCCAATTTTCCTGAACTAAAAATATTCGCCTCATCCTCCACCTGTTCTTGTTCTTTTCCAACCATCTGTTCAAAAATCGTTTCTGATAATTGCACTTCACCTTTATCTTCACTCTCTGATTTCTCCTCTTGTCTTAACCAATCAATTTGCGATCTTGTTACTACACAATCCGGAAAATTCCCAGGACACTCGTCCTTCAACACTTCAGTTGTCTGATTTTCCACTGGCTTATCAACCACAGTAGGTATCACTCTCACCTGCGATCCGGCTTTATCATTACCCAAGATAAATTGTATTCCTGGACAAGATAATTTCTCTATTACTCCTACTACCACTTCACCACTGTTCACTGGACTTTCCAACCGTACCTTATATAATGGAACACTAGTCCTCTCACCCTGAATTCCACATATTACCACCTTTTCTGGCAACATTCTTCCCAAACTACATAACTCCTCATCTCTTAAAATTAAAGATTGACTAGACCCCGCACTGGGTGGAGCTGGAGTTGGGGGAGGAAAGAGGCCAGCACCCGTTGTGGAGCATTGAAGTGGGACTGCTGGCGGACGAGGGTGTGTGTGGGCGGGTTCGGGGGTGCATTCAAAGATATGTAGAGGCCAATGATAATGGGGAGGTGTCGGTGAGTGGAGTCTGGGAGGCGCTGAAGGCAGTGGTCAGGGGGGAGCTAATTTCAATCAGGGCTCACAGGGAGAAGAGGGAGCGGATGGAGAGGGAGAGACTGGTGGGGGAGATACTGAGGGTGGATAGGAGATATGCGGAATCCCCCGTGGAGGGGCTGTTGAGGGAGTGCCGGAGCCTCCAAATGGAGTTTGACTTGCTGACCACGGGGAAAGCTGAGGCCCAGTGGAGGAGGGTACAGGGAGTAGTGTATGAGTATGGGGAGAAGGCGAGTCGGATGTTGGCCAATCAGCTGCGGAGGAGGGAGGCGGCTAGGGAGATTGAGGGTATCAGGATATGGGGGGGAACACGGTTCTGGAGTCCAGTTAAGATAAACAAGGTCTTTAGGGACTTTTATGGTAACTCGTACGAGTCAGAACCCCCGGAGGCGGGCGGGGGGGAGATGCGGCAGTTCCTGGGTCAACTGAGGTTTCCGAGGGCGGAGCAGGGGCGAGTAGAGGGTTTGGGGGCCCCGATCGAGATGGAGGAGCTAGTTAAGGGGTTGGGGAGTATGCAGGCGGGCAAGGCCCCGGGGCCGGATGGGTTCCCGGTTGAGTTCTACAGGAAGTTCTCGGAACTGTTGGGCCCGTTGCTGCTGAGAACCTTTGATGAGGCAAAGGAAAAGGGAATTCTTCCCCCGACGATGTTGCAGGCTTTGATCTCGCTTATTCTCAAGCAGGATAAGGACCCGCTGCAGTGTGGCTCATATAGGCCGATATCGCTCCTCAATGTGGATGCCAAGTTGTTGGCGACGGTCTTGGCGACTAGGATCGAGGATTGTGTCCCGGGAGTGATACATGAGGATCAGACGGGGTTTGTGAAGGGCAGGCAGCTGAACACGAATGTGCGGAGGCTCCTGAATGTGATTATGATGCCTTCGGTGGGGGGGGGGGATGCAGAAGTGGTAGCGGCAATGGACGCGGAGAAGGCCTTCGATCGGGTGGAGTGGGAGTATCTGTGGGAGGTGTTAGGCAGGTTTGGGTTCGGGGAGTTCATAGGGTGGGTTAAATTGTTGTGCCAGGCACCGGTGGCAAGTGTATCGACGAACCGGCTGCGGTCAGGGTATTTTAGGTTGTACCGTGGAACGAGGCAGGGGTGCCCTTTGTCCCCTCCTGCTTTTTGCCCTAGCGGTTGAGCCGCTGGCCATGGCGTTGAGGGAGTCCAGAAACTGGAGGGGGTTGGTTCGGGGGGGGGGGGGCGGGGGCACCATGTCTCACTATATGCGGATGACCTACTGCTGTACATTGCGGATCCGGTGGAGGGGATGGGTGAGGTCATGCAGACTCTTAGGGAATTTGGAGACTTCTCGGGATACAAGCTCAATGTGGGGAAATGCGAGCTGTTTGTGATGCATTCGAGGGGCCAGGAAAGGTGGCTGGAGGGGCAACTGCTCAAGATGGTGGACAGGAGTTTTCGGTCTTTGGGTATCCAGGTGGCAAAGAGTTGGGGGGTCTTGCATAAGCTCAATCTGGCGCGGCTGGTGGACCAGATGGAGGAGGACTTTAGGAGGTGGGACATGTTGCCACTCTCCCTGGCGGGTAGGGTGCAGTCCGTAAAGATGACAGTCCTCCCTAGGTTCCTGTTTGTCTTTCAGTGCCTGCCCATTCTCATCCCCAAGGCCTTCTTTAAGCGGGTAAACAGGAGTATTATGGGATTTGTGTGGGCGAATAAGACCCCGAGGGTTAAGAGACTGTTCTTGGAGCGCAATCGGGGGAGGGGGAGGGGCGCCGCCGAACCTGTGCAGCTATTACTGGGCAGCGAATGTGTCTATGGTTCGGAAATGGGTAATGGAGGGAGAGGGGGCGGAGTGGAAAAGGCTAGAGGCGGCGTCTTGTATAGGTACCAGCCTGGTGACAGCACTGTTGCTGCTTCCACCAACGCGGTACACCACGAGCCCGGTGGTGGCGGCGTCACTGAGGATTTGGGGGCAGTGGAGATGGCATAGGGGGGAGGTAGGGGCCTCAGTCTGGATCCCGATACGGAACAACCACAGGTTCGCTCCAGGTAGGATAGATGGTGGGTTCTGAAAGAGCCATTGTCTACAACCCACTCCCTACTTAAACTAAAATACCACACCTAAAAAGCAACCACAATATGCTCACCCCTCACTGTCTTTAAGTTCACGAAACCAATCCAATAGATAGACTTTTATCCCCCTCGAGCCCCCAATTTGTTATGGGCCAGGGTTCAGAGAACCCCAAAGTGTATCATGGAGTTCACCTGACCCACAACTTTTAATAGATTGTGGTATGGGGAGCACACGGCCCACTCAACAGGTGTGGCACAGCAGAAATGGAAAAGTATTTTTTAAAGCAAAACAATGTTTATTCTATGAACTCAAGTTAACCTTTTTAAAACATACAGTGAACATCTTAGCAACCATTAATTCAAATACAACCCCCAAAGAATACAACACGAAGTAATCCTTTAAGCTTTCCTTTTAACATCCATAAGACTTAAAACACCTTTTACCAGAAGCACATCAGGTTAAAGTCACTACTGTTATTAGTTTTAAATCACCAGGATCGATTTAGTCTTTAGATTACAGAGAGAGACTCTAATACACCTTCTGGCTGTGACTGCAGCTATCCAGTTCTGAAAACGAAACTAAAACATACCCTGCAGCCCAAACAGCCTAAAATGAAAGTAAAAAGCTGACAGACAGCCCAACTCCACCCACTCTCTGACATCACTGCAATAATAAACCATTTCTTAAAGGTACTTTCACTACAGATACATTTATACACATCCATTTCTTAAAGGTACTCTCACATGACAATGTGCACATGTCGAAAAAAATATACATTGCAAATATGATGGTGTCTATTTATAGTAAAAACTGACAAGTCCCACTCAACTCGTTTTTTACTGCATTAAATGGGTGCCTGATTCTGGAACCAGCTGTCAGGAGGAATAACTGGCCCACTTACTAAGGAAAACAGTTTTTGCAAGGGTATTACCTGGTTTCATTCAACACCACCTAGCAGTGTAATTTTGCTCTTCAACTTACTGTGGAGATGAGTTTTCAAATCATGTTAATTCAAAATGGATGAATGAGGTTTTGTCAGAGATTTGTGTAATCTTTATTTGTGAGGATTAATGAGCAGATGTGCTTGATTCCTCAAGGTTCAGATGCCATCAGGATGAAGCTTGTTTAGTTTATTACAGGTCTGCCAGCTCATCTGCATTCAGTGAAAAGACTTGAAAAACAGTAATTTCACACCAGGCTTGTGACTCCAGTGAAAAGCCAAAGAATACTCCAAATGCATGGTGGTAGTGAAAGCATCATATTCAAGCTACAGGATGAATATTTTGATATCAGTGTCACTATTAATGATGGGAGAGGCTTAACTTTAAACCTGCAAGAGTAAATACTTGCAAAGCATAATTCTATAAAGAGAGAAATAAACAAAATCAGAAATTTTAAAAAAGCATATCAGTGATGGAAAAGAACGCATTAGTCACATGACTGCCTTCTCTGGTTCAAAAGACTTACACAGCTTGCTATTTCAACAACATTTGTCTTATGATACGAGTAGACATCTCAAATACATGACATGTAAACAATGGTTTCAGACCAAGGATCTGTCTGATTTGGTTAGTTAAATGCCAGTGTGGAATTATTTTGAATAATGCCTATTGTCCTCCTGAGGCATTGTTTACAAATTCTGCCTCTCTGTGGCACAATACAATTAATGGCTGAAGGCCATTTGGCACATCTAAATTGAGACATCTGAAATATGCTAATGAATGCCCGCCCCCCAATTGTTACATTTCTTTCTTAAATATTTTCTATGCTTCTCCTCCACGTATTCTGCTTGAAAGTTGATTTTGTGTTTGATCACACAATTCTTGATCTTAGGTTAACATTTTAACAGTTTCATCTTTACCATTCCCGTCCCCTTCTCCATCTCATGGAATTCAGTTTAAATAAATATTCCATTCCCTTAACTGTCTTACATGCCTCCATTTAATAATATTGCAGTCACTTTCTTTCTTGGCCTAAAAAGCCCCAATTTCTCCAGTGAAAGGCTTGAGAAACAACTTGAGCCTGTTAAAGCTTAGAATTAGTGTTATTTCTTGCCTGCACTGCCTCTGCTGCCTAAATGTCTCACTGTATCTGTATCTACTAGTCACATTATTCCAAATGAAGCCGAACCAGATGATATCACAATTTAGTTATGATTTGCTGTCTTTTTTGTTTAACACCCTATTGTTTTTTCATAGAATGATACAGCTCATGATTTGGCGCATTGTGCCTGTACCAGCACTTTGAAGGAGTTGTCCAATTAGTCCCGCACCCCTGCTCTTTCCACATTGCCCTGTATTTTTATTCTTCATGAAGTATTTATTCAATTCCCCTTTGAAAGTTGTTATTGAACCTGCATCCACCAGCCTTTGGGGCATTGCATTACAGATTCACGTTATCATTTTAAAAACATCAATGATGTCACCTTCAACTCTAATCTTCTCCAGTGAAAAGAAGCTCGAGTTTTTGAGACTAACTAAAAGCTCTCAAAGTGTGGTAAGAATATGTCAGCAAGTGCCCCAGGGGATTTCCATACCTTCTCCTGATCCAATCTAGTTGACATTATTATTGCTGAGCATTGATTGTGTACTGTACTGCACCTCCACAGCTCTAAGTTAAACCAAGAACTTTTCACGTCCTCTACCAAAATGTATTCTGAAAGTATTGGTACATCATGGTGTATACCTTTCCACAGTCCATTTAAGATATCATTTCCTCAGACTTTGAAGAGTTTGTTCAGACAGAATCTCCCTCCCAAATTCATACTGGCTCCTGCCAATTAGGTTGTTAGATAAAATATTGATGAATTACATGGACTGCAAATGAGACTAATAGTTCTGTAATTGCCATTTTATTTTCTAACTATTTCAAATAATCCAGTCACGAATTGTCGTGGGGAACTGTAAAAGATTCTATTGGTACATAGAGAAAAAATTGACAGAAACGAATGTTACAATCAGAAACGGGGGAATTCATAACGGGGAACAAGGAAATGGCTGAGGAACTAAATTCGTACTTTGCTTCTGTCTTCACAAAGGAAGACATAAATAATGAACTGTAAGCTCGGAGAAACACAAGTTTTAGTGAGGAGCTGAAGGAAATCCGTATTAGCAGAGAAATGGGTTCGGGCAAATTAATGGGATTGAAGGTGGATAAATCTCCGAGAGTACTTAAGGAAGTGGCCCTCGAAATAGTAGATCAATTGGTGGTTAATTTCCAACATTCCTTAGAGTCAGAACGATTTCTACAGATTGGAGGGTAGCTAATGTTAGCCCGCTACACAAAGAGCTAGGTCGAGAGAAAACAGGGAATTATAGGCCAGTGAGCCTAACATCAGGAGTAGGAAAGTTGCTGGAGTCCATTATCAAGGATTTCATAGCACAGCATTTGGAAAGCAGTATATAATCAGACAAAGTCAGCATGGATTTACGTAAGGGAAATCATGCTTGACATATCTACTTTAATTCTTTGAAGATGCAAATAGAGTTGGCCAAGAAAAACCGGTGGATGTGGTTTATTTAGACTTTCGGAAAGTTTTTGACAAGGTTTTCACATAGCAGATTACTACGTAAAGTTAACACACATGGGATTGCAGGCAGTGTGTTGAGGTGAATAGAAAGCTGATTAGCAGACAGGAAGCAAAGAGTTGGAATAAATGGGTCTTTTTCCATTGGAAGGCAGTGACTAGTTGGGTACCGCAGGGATTTGTGCGAGGATCCCAACTGTTCACATTATATATTAATGATTTGGACCCGGGAACTGAATATATTATCTCCAAATTTGCACGATACAAATTTGGGTGGGTGAACTTTGAGGAGGATGCAGAGTGGTTTCAGCTTGATTTGGACAGGCTAAGTGAGTGGCCATATCAGTTCAATCAAGCACCTTTCAAGGAACTTTGTTTTAGATGATAGCACAAATAGAAATGATGCCGGAGTCCCCTTCTATCCATATAGCAACCGTTACTGGATTTTCCAAATTTTTTCTTTTTAACGCTGCGCCAAAGTAATATTTGAAAACAAGTCTTTCATTTCTTCGGCAAATGATTAACTCTCGATGAACTGTTACATCTGCGAAGTACGTAGTGATTAATTTTGGGAGCTTAATTTGCTACGAAATGCTGAATCCGAATAAACTCCACTGAAGCCTCATTAATCTGACTCTAAATCCCTCCCACACCCAACGCTTCCAACTGAAATTTAGAGCAATCCCGGTCATAGATCTCGTGGCACGGCGGTCTAATCTTTTAATAGGAATGCTCTGTCCTCTCAAACTCACAACTCGCCATGCAAACCGTCACTTCTAGTGCCACGTGCCACCGTCGGCGGAAGATTAATTGGGAACAGAAACATCAGAGCGGCTCAGAGGACCAGTGTCGGAAGCGAGGCTTGGAGGACTATCTCGGAGGACCAGTGGCAGAGGCGAGGCTTGGAGGACTATCTCGGAGGACTAGTGGCAGAGGAGAGTGTGGGAGGGCCAATGGCGCTGGAGTTGTTTGGAGGACCATCTTGGAGGACCGTGAAGAGAGCGCCTCGTTGTGGCTCGAGGCACAGGCAGTTGCAGTGGGACGGGGGCGTATACGCAGTCGGGGGAAGTGAGCAGTCCCTGTCTGCGGGGCCCCCCTCCCCTCTGCCGTGGTCTCACCGGAGATAAGTGCTGTGTGTTAAGGAGACAACAACGCCCGACCCCCTCCGTCCCTCCCCTGTTCTCCGAGGGAAGGGGCCCGGGACCCGGCGGCGAGCCGACCTGTGCGCCTAGATCGGGAGGAGGGATTGCCGGGCAGAGAGCGACACAATAACCCCGCGGGGCAGCAGAAGAGGACAGCGAGGGAGGATGTAAAAGAAACGGCTCCGAAAGAGCGGGATTCGTGGCGGACGCTCTTGGAAAGGCCGGGGATGGGGCAACAACAGGCCCGCGTCGGCGGGGCTGCTGGTGTTGGTGTCGGCGGGGAGACAGTCCAGCCGGGTCGGGGTAGGGTTGGCACAACGAGGCCCGGACAAGGTGGAAGGAGGCGAGACATAGCAGTCAGGGGCAGTGAGGCCGCCTGTAACATCTTCACTCACCACGGTAAGTCTGCAGTTAATGTCGAGCGAAACGTATTTCGGTGCCGGAGGTACATGCAACTACTTTTAGTTATAGCAGGATTATAGGCAAATCCACTGCCCATTGTTTATATTTCATGACATTCTCCTTTCACTATTTGTGGTTTCGTGGGAAACAATGACAACCCGCACTGTAGTTACTGTGGCTCAGCTCCGTTGTTGATTGTGGCAAAGATTTTCCAAATGATCGCAATCAATGGAGCTGTACGCATTTATTTTGTTAATCTGAAAGCTGTTTATCCCACCTTTGGATGGTCATTAATTTCACTTAAAAGGCAATTATCCATTTTCATTTGGGTTTGTCTTTGGGACGCACGCAGGATTGCAGGTCAGTGTGGCTGGCTGGCATGTGAGAAACAAAATTCAAGGCTCAATGAATGGTTTTAATTGTGGTCGCAGATAGTGCTGCAACATTTTCAGTGTTGTATGGTGGCCCCCACACACACGTCTTCAGTAAGACTGTCTATTTCCACCTCTGTAATATTGCTTCAACGTCCCGTCTTCTCCCCCCCCCCCCCTTTAGCTTTCCACCGCTGAAGCACTCACCCATACCATTGTTAATTCTAGACTTGACGATTCCAGTGCACTTACATGTTACTGGTAAACCGCTGCCTGTGTCCTAACACCCATCAATTCCCACTTATCCAGTCCCATGCTCACTGACTTACATCAGCTCCCAATTAAACAACGCCTCAATTTCAAACTTCTCAACCTTGTTTTCAAACCCTCTGTGACATCCTCTCTATCTATAATCTGTAACCCCATCACCATCTGAGATACCTGCGCTCCACTTCTGATTTGTTGAATATCCTTGATTTTCATCGCTCCACCATAGGCTGTCCTTTACCTGCCTGGCCCCCAAGTTATGCTTTCCTTTCCTTTAAAATGTTCCTTGATATCTTTGATCAAACATAAAAATGTCTCGTTGAGTGGCTTGGTGCCATGTTAAAGCAATTTGTGATGTTTTGTTACGTTTAAGGGGTTAAAGAAATACAGGTTGTTCTGTACCTTTTGTTAATATCTTTGCATTTTTGAGATAAAGCACTAAATATTTTTAATGACTTAAATTGTTTTGTTGAATATTAATTTTTTTGTGTGTAGGATATCTTTTTAAAGTAGTACATTAATCAGCCTGATGCTGCAGTTTCTTACTGTGTGTTCTGTCATTACAGTGGTTTTACTATGGGTTTACATGGTGAGGTGATATTGAGACCAGAGGTAAAAACGTGAGTAGGGCAGCTCTGCTTATGTGTCTGAGAAGCTGCATTAAGACTTTCAGAAGCTGTGATAGTGGAGAAAGGCCAAGTGGAAGTTTTGAATAGTGTATTGCTGGGTCTTGTTGAATTTATGCAGTGGGTGTCCGTGGTTTGCGGGACCACTTGCTTCACGTAACTATTCTTTTCACAAAGCTGTTGGGATGTTTTACAAAAATTAGCCTCCGCTAAATGTATAATGTAAAAGATTGTGCTTTACTGGAGCTTCAATTTAATAATCTCTGGGTTACAAAAGAGAAATATGTATGTATGACGCTAAAGTACTATAGTGATTCTGAATTGCAATTTTTTTCATTAAGGTGTCCAGGGAAATCTTCCAATTAATTTCTTTTAATTTCTTCAGGAGTTAATTTCTTAAATCTGCTTCCCTCCATTTCTTCATGGCCTCCCTATGAATGACAAGCAACCTTGCTTGCAAGCTTATTCTCAATGCCATGGAAATTAGAAGTGACCAAAAAAGGCAAATATTTGACTGCTTTATTCTGCCATTTTTATGGGAAGAACCTGGCCTCGCTGAGCACGTAGTGGCAGGACTGCTGTAGTTGTACACTTGGGGTGTTGGATAGAAAATTGTTGATGCAAGTCCGTGTCCAAATATTTTGGTACTGGGCTGTTAATTGATCTTTTATTAACATGGAGGAGGGAATGGCAGATGGTTGTCACCTTACTGCTCGTAGTGAATATTGCTGAGAAAGGCACTCTGATCAGCGTGCACTGCTGCTGACGTTATTCAGTCTTGCATTAGAAAGAGCAATGGGGGGGGAAAAGGCAGGAGAATTGAGTAGCGCAGACACTTCCAAGAGGTATTGGGCAGATGATGGGGATTTTCTAGCAAACTTGGAAAGCTTTTCAGATGACAAATGACAAATATACCATTCAGTTTCCAATTGTCGTTGGTAGAGAATGATGAATTGATGAAGGCATTAATGAGCTAGACCAATGCTGAAAAAAGTAACCATGGTTTATTTGGAATAATGCTCAGTTTATAATGATGATGTGGAGATGCCAGCGTTAGACTAGGGTGAGCACAGTAAGAAGTCTTACGATACCAGGTTAAAGTCCAACAGGTTTGTTTCAAATGTTTCAAATGAGGAAGGAGCTACGCTCCGAAAGCTAGTGCTTGAAACAAACCTGTTGGACTTTAACCTGGTGTTGTAAGACTTCTTACAGTTTGTTATGAACAAGGTTTAAAGCTTGTACACAATGATTTAGGGAGGCAGGTCTTGATTCCTGCCATTGAGGAGGTGGGCAGGCCCCAAAGGACCTAACTTCAATAAGAACAGTACGAAGTCTTACAACACCAGGTTAAAGTCCAACAGGTTTGTTTCGATGTCACTAGCTTTCGGTGCGCTGCTCCTTCCTCAGGTGAATGAAGAGGTATGTTCCAGAAACAAATAGAGAGAGAAATTCAAAGCTGCCAGACAATGCTTGGAATGCGAGCATTAGCAGGTGATTAAATCTTTACAGATCCAGAGATGGGGTAACCTCAGGTTAAAGAGGTGTGAATTGTGTCAAGCCAGGACAGTTGGTAGGATTTCGCAGACCAGATGGTGGAGGATGCATGTAATGCGACATGAATCCCAGGTCCCGGTTGAGGCCGCACTCGTGTGCGGAACTTGGCTATAAGTTTTTGCTCGGCGATTCTGCGTTGTCGCGCGTCCTGAAGGCCGCCTTGGAGAACGCTTACCTGGAGATCAGAGGCTGAATGCCCTTGATTGCTGAAATGTTCCCCGACTGGAAGAGAACATTCCTGCCTGGTGATTGTCGCGCGATGTCCATTCATTCGTTGTCGCAGCGCCTGCATGGTCTTGCCAATGTAACACACTTCGGGACATCCTTTCCTGCAGCGTATGAGGTAGATAACATTGGCCGAGTCACACGAGTATGTACCTGGTGGGTGGTGTTCTCACGTGTAATGGTGGTATCCATGTCGATGATCTGGCACGTCTTGCAGAGATTGCCATGGCAGGGTTGTGTGGTGTCGTGGTCACTGTTCTGAAGACTGGGTAGTTTGCTGCAAACAATGGTTCGTTTGAGGTTGCGCGGTTGTTTGAAGGCAAGTAGTGGGGGTGTGGGGATGACCTTGGCAAGATGTTCATCGTCATCAATGACGTGTTGAAGGCTGTGAAGAAGATGTCGTAGTTTCTCCGCTCCGGGGAAGTACTGGACGACGAAGGGTACTCTGTCGGTTGTGTCCCGTGTTTGTCTTCTGAGGAGGTTGGTGCGGTTTTTCGCTGTGGCGCATTGGAACTGTCGATCGATGAGTCGAGTGCCATATCCCGTTCGTACGAGGGCATCTTTCAACGTCTGTAGATGCCTGTTACGCTCCTCCTCGTCTGAGCAGATCCTGTGTATAAGGAGAGCTTGCCCATAGGGGATGGCTTCTTTAATGTGTTTAGGGTGGAAGCTGGAGAAGTGGAGCATTGTGAGGTTATCCGTGGGTTTGTGGTAAAGCAAAAAGCTGAGGTGACCGTCCTTGATGGAGACGAGTGTGTCCAAGAAAGCAACTGATTGTCCAAGAAAGCAACTGATTTTGGAGAGTAACCTTCAATAACAACCTTCAATAAGAACAGCTTTAGTTGATCTTGGAAGTCCTGAGTTAGGGAGGAGAAAATCGTCAAGTTTCCAGATTGGCTGACGATAGACTTGATGTATTCGTGACATGAAACCCTTATTCCTGAAGGTTTGGCTGACCTATTTTAATCAAAAGAGAACTAAAAATGCCGAGCTTATGAGCTATGTATTAACGTTTACGCATTTTTATGGTCAATTCAGCACTGGTACACAGCAAGATGCATGCATGGTAGGACCATTTTTACATGTTTTGAGTGAAATGACTGGGATGGATGGCTGATCTGCGTGAGGGTGGAGACAAGTTGATCTGGGAGGGGCTGAATACTTGTTCTAATATAGTGGACTTGGTACAGGTTAGTGGGAGGGACTTGGATTGATTTGTTTTTACTGATGAGTTTAAACTGCTGCCGAATGAGACTTAGCCAAGCGATGCTCATTTGGATGATGTAATTGACTTAGTTTATGGTGACTAGCATGGGCCTGATTTTTGGATGAATGTGATGTTTGTTTGCTCCAAAGTGGTATGTATTTTTGAACGATTATTTCAGGCCACAGTATTATTGCCCTGATATTAGTTTGTATCTCATTTACATTATCAGGTTGCAAGCAAAGTAAATCGCAAGCACTCCAACAATATTCTTGGCTAGTGGCTAGTTTATGTTCAGTTTTGTGAATGAACACTGAGCATTTTAAGAAAATATCTACAAAAATGTAAGTCTGCAGACACACGTTCTCTTGCAACTCAATCTCCATCTGTCCATTGAATTTCAGTGACTTAAAGCTGCAATATCATACAGTTGCCCAAAAATGAACCAGTCACTGTGAATGTGTAAGAGCTGCAGATGTGTACCTCAGCATTGTCCTTGCCATTACATTTATCTGCCTTTCCAAGGGCTTTGCATCACACTGAAGTCTGATTCCACAGGTGCTGCCAGGAGAATTTATGTGAGCCTGTACACTGTCTGATGACATGCTATCTTGTTAGCTGGGAGCAAGGATTGGGTATCCTAACCAACCTTGTCATTGCCAAACAGCCGTATTTACTCTTTAGAGGGGGTGGGGGGGGGGGGGGTCACTTTGGTAATTGCTTGTTATGATCCTTTTTGCCCACCCCTTTCAACTAATTAGAGTGATCTCCTCTTACCCTAGTGGGGTTCAGCTCAGCTTGAGCTTGGCCTGCATAGTTCAGGTCGGTAAGATAAAAGCAAATTACTGCGGATGCTGGAATCTGAAACAAAAAACAAAAATGCTGGACAATCTCAGCAGGTGTGACACAATCTGTGGAGAGAGAACGGATCTAACATTTTGAGTCTGGATGACTGTCAAAGCTTTGACAGAGTCATCCAGACTGGAAACGTTAGCTCCATTCTCTCCCTGTAGATGCTGTCAGACCTGCTGAGATTGTCCAGCATTTGAAGTTTTAGTCCAGGCCCATGTTGGGTTGTGCATAAACTGAGCTGCCAAAATGACCTTTTTTTTTTTTAAATTTAGAGTACCCAATTTTTTTTTTCCAGTTAAAGGGTAATTTAGCTTGGCCAACCCACCTAACCTGCACATGTTTGGGTTGTGGGGGTGAAGCCCATGCAGACATGGCCAAAATTATTTTAATGTTGTGCAAACTGTGTAAAAATGCTTCTCTGTTTTCCACCTTAATTTTGTATTTGACACTGTGGGTGCCAGCTGCATTACTGAATCCTCACTGCAGGATTTGCATGAGCAGTGTAAAGGTTTTCTCAGCTTTTAGCTATAACTGAGGCTAATTTTAATTATGGACTATTTAGAGCAGATGGTAGTTTTGAAGCAGACCCTAATCGCAATGTCACTGCAAGATACAGCATGCATGATGAGGTTGTGCATATGTACATGACAAGGGGATGCGCGAACAATTCCAAACAACCCTCTGAAATGGCCTCGCAAGCCACTCGTATTCAAAAAATTTGGTCTTCATCTTCTGAAGGGCAGTTGGGGATGCTGGCCTTGCCTGCAGCACCTGCATTTTAAAAAACAGGCCATGTTGCCAGGTTTCTGGGCCACAGTCTGGGAAACAGAAATTTAAAAAAATAAAATAAAAATCATCTGCCCCTGGGTCAGCATGTTGATGTCTGGAGGAGGCCGTCTGCCCGCTGGGCTCCGGGCTTGAGCATAGGCTGAGGGGCTATGCATGCACGGGACTGCTGGCATTCTTGAAAGCTGGCCGCAGCCGGCATTCTTGAAAGCTGGCCGTGGCCTTTGGGCACTTGCGGGATCGGGAACGCCGTGTCCCTCCAGACCCTGTGTTTGAAAATATCTGCTCGAGTATTCCTACCTTGTGATTATGCTTTAAGACCTGACAGTTAATTCTGATCCAATGGATAGGCTAAGATTGAGTAGTCTGTGAGTAAGTGAAGTGAACTCTGACTGTAGGCATCTACATTTAAAAGAAATAAAGAACCTGCATTTATAGTGTACTTTTAATGTTCCAACTCGGTTCCAAATACTTCAGCCAATGAATTTTTGAAGTGCACTTTTGTTTCATAGACAATCCTAAAGCTAATGACCAGATTTCTCTGCTTTGATAGTGATGTTTGAGGGGTGAATGTTGGCTGAGATACCAAGACAGCCACATGTTCTTTGAATAATCATGGCACAGGATCTTTTACAACCCTCTGAAATTGCAAATGAGAATCTGATTTAACATTTTGTCCAAAGAATGGCACCTTCACCTTCCATCGAGGATATGCACAAGTCCTGGAGTGAAATCTTGATCCACAACTTCCCGATTTGGTTTTAGGAGCATAGCACTGAGGTGAGCTGATACATGTTAAAACAAGCCTCTATGTAGAGTTGCTGATTCAGGCATGTGACTTGCTACACTATTACATTAATTTACTGCGTGAATTTTATACTTGTTAATTACTTGTCCGAAAGGAGAGAATGTTGGAATCTGTATGGGAACAAATCACCGACACTTGTGTTTTCTTCAAGTTTACATCCTCAGTCTCAAACAGAAGATAATCTTGGTTTGCATATGAAAAATACCGTAGTTTCTGAAAATCTGAAATATAAACAGAAAATGCAGGAGATCTTCAGCTGGTCAACAAGCATCTGTGGAGAGAGAAACAGCTAGCATTTCAGATTAGTGACCTTTCATCATAAATCGGAAACATTAACTCTGTTTCTCCCTCCACAGATGCTGCCTGACCTGTTGAGCATTTTCAACATTTGGTTTTTCAAGCGTTTAGATATGCAAATTATGAATCTGTTCATAAACAGAGAAAGGTGCAGATCAGGTACTTCCTCATTAATTAGATTTGCACCAGTAGTATGTAAGCCTCAAGAGACCAGAACAGTGGATAAAATTGATTCTCATCTCCAATAACTTAAACTAAGGATAGTTTAAAAAATAATAATTTAGAGTACCCAATTAATCTTTTCCAATTAAGGGGCAATTTAGCGTGGCCAATCTGCTTACTCTGCACATCTTTGGGTTGTGGGAGTGAAACCCGTGTAAACATGGGGAGAATGTGCAAACTCCACACGGTCAGTGACCCAAAGCTGGGATCGAACCTGGGACCTTGTCGCCGTGAGGCAGCAGTGCTAACCACTGCGCCACCGTGCTGCCCCAAACTACGGATAGTTAACATGGATTTAAACATTTCTGTTTCCCAGGCTGTGACCCAGAAACTTGGCAACATGTGTTCTTTATAATGCAGATGCTGCTGGTAAGGCTGGCATTTTCTGCCCACCCCCAAGTGCTCTTCAGAAGATAATGAACCAACTTCTGGCGTATGAGTGGCTTGCAAGGTCATTTCAGCGAGTAATTAGAAATCATAGCACCTCCCCTTGTCATGTACTCACACGCAACCTCATCAAAAACAAGTTCAGAATGCTTTGTAAATGCAAAATAATCATGGTGCAAAATGGAGCAGTAGAACTTTGTGGTGTATTTCGAAGCAATTTGGACGTTTGCCCTGCTTCTCTTTTGCTGAAAGAACTTTCATCTTCGTTCAGTTTCCGACATATGAATAACATCGTCACATCATTTCATTTTTCGTTACTTGTATTTTCTTAAAGCACTTTGTTAAATTTGTCACTAGTGACTTGCTTTCTACACATCCATGTTAACTATTCTTAATTAACCCAAACCATTTGAGATGAGTATCCACTGTTCTGGTCTCTAGAGGCAGACCTACTACTGATGCGAGGCTAATTGATAGTAAATACTCGATTTACACCACTGTCTATGAACAGTTGCATAACTTACATTTAAATGTTTGAAAAATTGACACAGTATCTGCTTTCTCGCGTCTTAACTGAGAATTTTGGGATATATGCCATCCAGTATATAGTCCTACCTGTTGCCTAGGTATTCCAGCTTCACTCTCTTTCCCACTACGCGACTCATGTGAAAACCAAGGCAAATGACTTGTAAAAGGCTGAAGTGACGAAAACATCAAGTAAGATAGTTTCATCTTTTGTCAAGATGGGCATGAGTGGGGGGGGGGGAAAGAAAGATGGTGGCACAGTGATCATGACACTGGATGAGTAATCCAGAGGCCCAAACTAATACTCTGGGACCTGTGTTCAAATCCTACCATGGTAGACTTTAACTTTTTTTAATAAATTCTTTTTAAAAAAGAAAAAACATCTGGTTCATTAATGCCCTTCCCTGGTCTGGCCGCAATGTGATTCTTAACTGCCCTCTGAACTGGTATAGCAAGCCACTCAGTTGAAGGGCAATTATGGATGGGCTACAAATGCTGGCCTTGCCTATAATGCCACATCCCATGAAAGAATAAGTAAAATAAAGATTTATCTTTTCCATGGTTATAAACCTTTTGCTGTTGCCTGCCAGTCACTTTATTTTTCTATTCTGAGTTTTGTTTTACCCATTGTTGTTGTTAACCATAGCATTATTATCTTTTTGAATTTTAATTTCTGTGCTCATCTAAGGAACTCCAGCACTACCTTCTCTGCTAATTGGAATATGTTTATTCTGTACTGTAATTGTTTGCTTGACCTGTTCCAATTTTTTCTTTCCATGTTCATCGTTACTCATTTTCTTCAGTCTATCTGGACTAATTCTATGTTTTTTTTTCTACTCCAATACCTTTTATCTTGAAGCCGTACTTCACATTTTGCTTTTTCCTCAATTACTCCCCCACGCTTGCATTGCCGACTTGGCCCACTTCATTTCCTGCAACAAGATACAGCTGTGTTGCTTTCCTTGTTGGATTAGAAATACACTGAAACAGAAGACTATTCTGGACACGTAAATACATATTCTTACCCCCATATTTCTTTGGATAATTGCATTCATCCATTATTATAGTCCTGTTGTTCCGGCACTTTTTTCTCTAGTCTGCATATCTATCTCTGCCATTCATTGGTTAATAATATAGTCCCAACAAAGTAACACTGTTCCTCAAAAAAAGAGACATTTGATGAGAATTGAGGATATATATTTATATAGACGAAATTTGGCGTTCCGTGATTTAGTTTTACAATTTTCTTGTGATTTTAGCACCGAGTTAAAGAAAGCTTCAATTATCCCAGCATTGGATCTTGAGCCCTAATTCAATAAGAATGCACCAATGTGACCTTTCCCATTCTTCTACCAGCCAGACCTTGCGCTTCTCAGGGTGGAATTAAAAACTGTTTTATTCCAATTTGTGAATGAATAGTTATCCAAAGTGATTTTAAATAACACTCTTTCACCTGTTAAATACAAAGAAAAGACTTCAATCGCAACAGAGATTTGAATGTTAGAATCAAAGTTTAAATGTTAGTGTGCTAACCCACTGCACCCAGATTCTGTGTGTCTCACTTAATTGCAATGTTTGACTTAATTTCTAGTTCCCCTTAAGCAGGGATCTGATGATAGGAGACAAATTTGTTTAGCTTTGCAGTCTTTTGTGTTTTCTGTCTTCCCATGAATCTCCTTGCAACATGCCGTTCTGTCAAGAGTTGTGATGTGACTGAGAATTTTCTTCACATTGCTCATCTTTTTTCCTGCCTTGTGATGTCTTTTTTTTCCTGCCATGTGGCGTCTTTTTTCCTGCCATGTGACGCCAATACGATAATTGGACATTCCACACCTCAGAAAATATGCCCCAAATGCCTCTAAATTAATTAAATTTATTGTTGTGTTAAAAATCTTGATATATTTATAAGTCGCTAAGATATTTGTGCATTTAATTCCTGTTAACCATCTGGACATTATTGTCATGTTTTGACTTCCTTTTAATTTCCAAGATATTTATAGATTTAGAGTATAATAATGGATATTAAGGTATAAAATGCTTATTAATTGTGATTAGCCTAAGTTTGATCAATGTCAAGAGAAGGGGCATTTTTGGGTTGTACAAGGTTAAGCTATATTTAATATCTTTGAATCATATAACCCCAACAGTACAGAAGAAGACCACCTGGCTCATCGAGTCTGCACTGACCATCTGAAAGAGCACTCTACCGAGGTCTACAACCCATATGAGCTCTGTATTACCACCTAACCGTTGGGGCTATTTACCATGACCAATCCACCTAACCTGCACATGTGTACACTGGAGTGAAGGGAAATGGGGTTGGACAAGATGAGGGATCTGTATTTGGAGGAAGGGTTCGCCTGTCTGGAGAAGCTAAGGGAGAGGGTAGAGCTGCTGAGGGGGAGCGAGTTTAGGTATCTGCAGGTTAGGGACTTTGCGCAAAAGGTCTGTAAGGGGTTCCGTAGGTTGTCGGGATACACCCTGCTGGAACGACTGCTGCTTCCGGATGTGGAAGGGGAGGAAAGAATTGGGGATATATATAAAAGCAAATTACTGCGGATGCTGGAATCTGAAACGAAAGAGAAAATGCTGGACAATCTTAGCAGGTCTGCCAGCATCTGTAGGGAGAGAAGTGGCTGGGGGAGCAGGGAGGCGAACGGCAGTGAAGATCAAGGAGAAATGGGAAGGGGAGTTGGGAGGGGAGATAAATTGGGGAGTATGGAGTGAGGCACTGCGTAGGGTAAACGGGACCTCGTCTTGCGCAAGGATTTTAAAAATAAATTTAGAATACCCAATGATATCATTTTTCCCAATTAAGGGGCAATTTAGCATGGCCAATCCACCTACCCTGCACATCTTTGGGTTGTGGGGGTGAAACCCATGCAGACATGTGTAGCCACCTAAATTGGCCAGCTCCCGATTTAAAATGGCGAACAGCAAAGGCTGATGGGAAAGTCAGCCAACATAGACAGAAACCAGCAGCTGCAAGTTTGCTGTGTATTTAACTCTGCAAAAGGCCAGACAACATCGGTACCAGCAACCATCAGCATAACAATGTAGCAGCCATCTACATACTGATGAGCAATCCCCGAGAACAATAAGTAACATTTTGGACACACAAAGCAAAGCCAGACTCCTCGGCGCCAGCAGGAGCCAACACAAAGGAGGTGAATGAGCACCTCGACCGCCCATCGATCAGGGAACTGCTCCAGTATTGGAGAAATTGAACCAAGTAATTGGGACAAAGTCCAATCACTTGGGACCAGGTACAGGGTCCGCCCCCGAAAGGCGGGAAGCCCCTGGGGACTATAAGAGTTAAGCCCCACGTTCAAATTGCTCTCTTCACCTCTTCGTCCTGCCCGGGTCATCCAGCAACACAAACCAACATTGACCGTGACCGGTGCAGTGACCACCAAACAAAGTAAGTCTTAATTCAATGCTCGCTACGAGATCGGCGCTCCTAGCTACCAATCCGTACCAACTTCGAATCCTGCAGACTCAGAACCCGAACGAAAGGCCATTTGTTCCCCTGACCTGGTGGGCCAGTCCGAAGTTAAGTATAGGCCTGTTAGTTGTAGAAGTAGCTTAGACGTAGAATTTGTGCATGAGTAGCGATTACTGTGTATAATAAATGTGCTTTGATTTGAATCTTACTAATCGGTGTATTGGGTTATTGATCATTACTCGGAATTGAACCTCGTGGTGGTATCATAAAGATACCTGGCGACTCGAGAGCAAAGGTAATAAAACAGAGCAATTGAACCAAGGAGAAAGTTAGCAACACATGGGGACAGTGACCCAGGGCCGGGATTCGAACCCGGGTCCTCAGCACCGCAGTCCCAGTGCTAACCACTGCTCCGCCGTGCTGCCCGTCTCTTGCACAAGAATAAGGTTGATCTGTTCAAGGTGGGACACAGGGTACATATGACTCGGGCAAGAATGAATGGGTTCTTCCAGGGGGTGACAGATGAGTGTGAGAAGTGTGGGCTCGGACAGCGAATCATGTGCACATGTTCTGGGGGCTGTGAAAAATTGGAGAGATTCTGGGTGGCAGTGCTTGCAGTCCTAGCCAGTATAGTGGGAGGGAAGGTGGATCCGGACGCTTTCGTGGCAGTATTCAAGATTTCGGAGAAGCCAGAGCTCATAGAGAGGAGGAAGGCCGATGTCGTGGCCTTCACCTCTCTGATTGCACGGCGGCGGATTTTACTGGAGTGGCGGTCGACATTGCCATTGGGTGTAGCGGCTTGGTTGGGTGACCTGTAGGACTTTCTGCAATTGGAGAAGATAAAGTATGAGTTAAGGGGCTCAACAGAGGGGTTTGGGGGAAAAGTTGTACAAACAGTATGGTTGATTGTTGGGAAGTATGTTTCCCGGAGTGTTTATTTGCTGTAACCTGTTTTGATACATGTTTGTAATAAAATACATTAAAAAAAAAAAAAAAAATAATGCAGCATGCCCTCAGTACAGAACTGAAGTACCTCTTCACATTTTGTTCAAGTCCTGGAATGGGCTTGAACCCACAGTCTCTGACTTTGGAGAGGGCTAGCATTGAGTCAAGCTGATGCCAAATGCTAAGTCTGGTGCTATAATATGGATTTCCTGTAACAGCGTCATATTTTACATTGTGAGAATTTGGTGCTTTTCTGTGGTGTTTACTAAATATTCAGCATATTTTTGTACAAGTATTATGAGTAATATAGGTGAGTCCACAATATCTTGCGCAAGAGGTCATTAATATGTGAGCCTTTATTGTGCTCACACACTATTCATCAATAGCTCATCCAATCCTGTACTATCTCATGTCGTACATGAGCTTTGAGCAAAGATTGCTGGATAATGGTCAGGGGAACCAACCATTTTTTTAAAACCTCAACTCGGGTATTGAGTTTTGGCTGACATCAGCTAACTGCGTCGAGAATTTGAACCTGAGGCTGTGTTTAATTTCATTAGAGGTAATTAACTAGATTTCTCCCATAACTCTAGTACTTCTGCAATGCAGTACGGAGAAATCCTATTCTCAAATTGTAAAATTTTCCAGCTTGTGTTGGGGAATAATTGATTCTTGGCAAAATAGGTTCATGTATACCTGAGAATTAGTTAACAACTTTAATTGAATGATTCAGGTGATGTAAGCAGCTATAATAAAGATTGAGTAGTATGTAATTGTCATCAGGATCCTGCTGCTCGGACTTGCTTTATAATTACTCCAATTCTTTTTCTAAAAACGCATTTGACGATTATGTGGAGATCTTGGAGCAGTCTGGATCCTTTTCTCTACTGGCATCTCTCCCTCAACAATCTCTCACTCATTGTCAGCAAAACTAAAGAGATGGTCATTGACTTCAGGAAGCAAAGCATCGTACACATGCTTGTCTGCATCAATGGTGCTGAGGTGGAGATGGTTGACAGCTTCAAATTCCTAGGTGTGCACATCACCAACAATCTGTCCTGTTACAGCCACTTTGACGCGACGACCAAGAAAGCACAACAGTGCCTATACTTTCTCAGGAAACTGTGGAAATTCGGCATGCCCACAGTGACTCTTAGAATGCTTCCTCTGTAAAAATTGCTATCTGGCTGCATCACAATTTGGTATGGGATCTGCTCGACCCAAAACCGGAAGAAACTACAGAGAGTCGTGGACACAGCCCAGTCTGCCACGTGAACCCACCTCCCATCCATTGACTCTGTCTTAGGAAAGTGGGCAGCATAATAAAAGATCCCTCCCACACGGGTTATTCCCTCTTCTAACCTCTCCCATCGGGCAGGATATACAAAAGTCTGAGAACACGCACAAACAGATTCAAAAACATTCTTCCCCGCTGTTACCAGACTCCTAAAAGACCCTCTAATGGGACTGATCTGATCTCTTCACACGTTCTCTACTGAGTAGTACTATACACCTGTATGCTTCAACCGATGCCTGTGTCTTTTTTTCATGTATGGAATGATCTGTCTGAACTGTATGCAGAACAGTACTTTTCACTGTACCTCAGTACACGTGACAATAAATAAATCCAATCCAATCTGCTGTCTGTGCAAGCATTGACTGCACACACCCACATCATTTCAATCATCCAATCTGGCCACAGCAGGATTAACTGTTCTCATGGTCATTCACAATCTGCAGTTGATTGCTAAGAAATTAAGGAACAGTGAAATAAAATACGTTAAACGTGAATTTGTGATTTTGTTACTATCTTGCACAATAATTCGCATGAAGTGAGTGTGCGTGGTATGTGTGCACATTATTTATATTTATATACATATGTATAATATATATAGAAAGTATACTGTTAATAGATTGTCCAAAGGTGTTTCATCTGTAGTTGCAGGAGTGGTATATAACGTTTACAGGCAAGTGGCTGTGTCTCACAGCTTGATTTAGGCTTGGATGCAGTATAATTCCTACCTCGTGTGAAGCAACATTAAGAAATCAGGCAGTTCATTGGATCATTAGAGTACTTAAATTAGCAAAGTTTTCATACTAGAGAGAATGCAGATGCTGTTGCTCCCAAACTTGGGGGAAAAATAAAAACCAAGGGAGTAGAACTCCGAGTTCAACCTGTTACATTTATATTGCTTAATTTCATTACCTTTTTTCGTGGTACCTTAAATATTATTTTTCAAATGTTGCTCATTTTGAGCAGACAGCCATGTGATTTTAGACTACTTGGGAATTTTATGCAGTAATGGATTTGTTCCTTTTATATAAATATAAATTAGAGCTTCTAAAGTATCATCTCATAATTATATGATTAGTTTTTTAAAAATGAGTTGTAATTGGTTTAGATGTTTCCTTGATATTCAATGTTCACTTCAATTTTAAAATCTCATCATTGCATACTTGTTATAACTGTTCTTAAGTCAAGTCTTGGGTAGAACCAAATATTAGAAGAGGTGTACTGTTAAAAGTCACCGTTATGATAAATGTTGTGCTAGGACGTATTAAGATGTACAGACGTGACTGCAGCTTTGAGAAACAAGAAGGAACTTGCATTTACAAAGTGCCTTCAGTCCTCAGGACGTCCCAAGGCACTTCATGACCAATTAAGTACTTTTGACATTGTGTAGCCAACGCTCCAGCCGATTAGTGCACAGTGAAGCCGCAATTAAGATAATCAGATCGTCTGTTTTCGTGGTATTAGGTAGCCAGATCATCAGCAGAAGTTCCCTGATGATATTAGAATAGTTGCATGAGATCTATAATGTCTGTCTGTGTGCAGTTGAGGGCACCATTTAATGTATCAAAGAATACAATATCTTTGAATACAGCTTTTTCACAGCACTGGAATTGTACTCGAGTATCTAAGTGGGACTTTGACCAAACACTTTAAGTCCTAGGTTCAAACATTCTGATCCAAAGCTGACCTAATAATGTTGAACAAAGAGGCTGCTTATAAATGTTTACAGTTTTTTTTCCTGAACTATTTTTCTACCCTCTCTGCCTGCTGGAAGGAATTGACTTCTTACCTAAATACAGTTCAACAGAGCTTCTTAGTTCCCCAGGAGCTCTGAACCTTTTCAACTGAAGGTATCTCAGCCACGTCTGATTCTGTCTTCACCAGACCAGTGGATAAAGCTCAGAATGAGAACCCAAGCATTTTGCGTCATGCCTCCAATATGACTTGCAGCCATGACATGAATAGAACTGCCCCATTTGCTATTGCATGAGATAGGTTAACCCTGCTCAGTTGGGGATTAATCTGGAACCTTTCTGGCTTGTTTCATTGTATACTGTTTATAGGATGTGGTGCACCAAGCTTAAATAACAGAATGACCCCTTCCTGTCCTGTAACAATTGAAATTTTAAGTCTGAGCCAAATTCTCGAAAGCCTTGTGGTTCTGGTGCGTACATTGCCAAGAAGACAGACTACCATCTCTAGGTTATATACTATTCTGCAGGTACATGTATTGTCATTCCCATATCACTGGATCAGTAGCCTGGAATTGTCTACCGATTACCAGGGGGTCAGCATCAACTGAAGGATTGCACTAGTTTATTCAGAAGGACAAACAATACTTTATCATTGAAATTTGGGGTGAGCAGTAAGCATGGTCTTAGTGGCATTTTTATTGTGGTTCAGTTCACTCATTTTGAATGGGCAAGGGACAAGCCTAAGCAATTTGAAATTGTCAATGATGCACTTAATTTCCACTATTTGGCTCCTCAGATTGTAATTTTTAACTTCTTTATATCGGCATGCGATATTTCAGTGAAATATTTGCTGGATGCCTTTTTAGTATCTCTTGCCTTAATTTGATATCTTAAATAAGTAGGAATAATTCTTGTAAAATGCTCTTTTGGGTTTCAGTTATTGCGATTTGCATGTTAGCATATTAACAAATCTCCCAGCCAGGGGCACCAATTATCCTGGCTGGCAAAGTTTGCTAGTATGGTTCGGGTGGGTTTAAACTAATGTGGCAGGGGAGTGGGGAATCAGAACAGTAAGCCAACAAGTGTAGAGACTTGAGCATGGTACCAGGGCCATTCTCTGTGTTTGCGTGGGTTTCGCCCAAGATGTGCAGGGTAGGTGGATTGGCCACGCTAAATTGCCCCTTAATTAGAAAAAAAATGAATTGGGTACTCTAAAAAAAAATTTTTCTAATGGCACCAGGGTCAGGCTGGCTGAGAGGAAGGGCAGACTGGGGGGGTCGAACTCAGTTGGCCTGGAGGTCTGGAATGCATCTGCTTCAATGCATGAGGACAACAGGTAAGACGGATGAACTTAGAGCCTTGATTCATGCGCGGAACGTGGTAACAGAGATTTGGTTAAAAAAGGGACAGTACTGGCACCTAAATATTCCAGGATATAGGTGTTCTAGGCAAGGCAGTGGGGAAGGTAAAAAAGGTGGGGGAGTTTCAATACTGCTTCGAGAACATAGAACAGCTGTACAGAGGGAGGACACCTTGGAAGAATCAAGTAACGAGACACTGGGTAGAACTCCGAAACTGGGAGGGGGCAGTCACTATGATAGGGGTGTACTGCAGGCCTCTCAACAGCCCACGGGAAGTTAAAGAACATGTATCTAAGCAGATTCTGGATAGATGTAGAAATAATAGGGTTGTTGTAGTGGGAAACTTTACCTTTCCTCATGTTGACTGAAAATCCCTTGGGCGCTAGGGGTCCGGATGGTGAGGAATTTGTTACGTGTGTCCAGGAAGACACACACTATGTGGATAGTCCAACTAGAGAGGGGGGCTATACTGGACCTAGCACTTGGTATTGAGTCCGGCCAGGTCATCGAAATTATATTTGGGGGAACATGTGGCGAACAGTGACCACAATTCCATTAGCTTTCGGATACTCATGGAAGAGGACGAGTGTTGTCCTGGGGTTAAGGTACTAAATTGGGGAAGGCTAACTACAACCAGATTAGGCAGGATTTAGAGGCGATTGTTTGGGAGAGGCTGTTGCAGGGTAAATTCACATTTGGCATGTGGGAGTCTTTTGAGGAGCAGTTGATGGGAGTGCAGGACAGGCATGTACCGATGGAAAGGCAGGATTCAGGAACCGTGGATGACCTGGGAAATTGCGAGTCGAGTCAAAAAGAAAAAGGATACATACGTGATGTCTAGGCATCTCAGCACTTGAAGAATACAGGGCAAGTAGAAAACAGCTCAAACAGGGAGTTAGGAGGGCATAAATGGGTCACGCAATGTCCTTCGCAGACAGGGTAAAGGAGAATCCCAAGGTATTTTATACGTATATTAGGAACAAGAGGGTAGTTAGAGAAAGAGTTGGTCCACTCGAGGACAAAGGAGGTAAATTATGCATAGAACCAAAGGAAGTAGGTGAGATCCTGAATGAGTATTTTGCATCAATCTTCACAAAGGAGTGGGACACGTTGATTGGTGGGGATATGAAAACACTTTTGAACAAGTCATTATTATGAGGGAGAAAGTGTTTGGTGTGTTTATAAAATAAAAAAAGAAATCCCCCGGGCCAGATGGCATCTACCCAGATTACTGAGGGAGATGAGAGATTAAACCGCTGGGCTTTTAACAGAAATCTTTGTTTCCTCGTTGGCCACAGGAGAGATTCCAGAGGATTGGATGATAACCAATATTGTCCCTTTATTTAAGAAGGGTATCAAGGATAACCTGGGTATTATAGACCAGTGAGCTTTATGCCAGTGACGGTGAAATTGTAGGAAACGATTCACAGAGATGGGATCTATGCACATTTGGAAGTGAATGGTCTTGTTAGCGACAGACAGCATGGTTTTGTACGAGGGAGGTCATGGGGCTGGTTTAACACAGTGGGCTGAACAGCTGTCTTGTGATGCAGAACTAGACCAGCGCGGGTTCAATTCCCGTACCGGCCTCCCCGAACAGGCGCCGGAATGTGGTTACATGGGGCTTTTCACAGTAACTTCATTGAAGCCTACTTGTGACAATAAGTGATTATTATTATTTAATTGAGTTTTTTGAGGAGGTGACAAAAATGATTGACGAGGCAAGGGCTGTGGATGTTCTCTACATGGACTTCAGTAAAGCATTTGACAAGGTTCCTCATGGCAGGCTGGTGCAAAGGATTAAATCGCACGGGGTCAGAGGTGAACTAGTTAGATGGATTCAGAACTGGCTTGGCCATAGAAGACCGAGGATAGCAATGGAAGGGTGTTGTTCCGAATGGACATCTGTAACTAGTGGTGTTCTACAGGGATCCGTACTGGGACCTCTGCTGTTTGTAATATATATATATATATATATAAATGACTTGGAAGAAAACAGAACGGGTCTGATTAGCAAGTTTTGCTGGAGTTGCGGATAGTCCGAGAACACCGCAGGGTATAGATAGGCTGCAAAACTGGGCGGAGAAATAGCAGAGGGAATTTAACCCAAACAAATGTGAGGTGATGCATTTTGGTAGATCCAATTCAGGTGGGAGCTATAAAATAAATGGCAGAACCATCAGGAGCATAGACGCACAGATCTGGGTGTGCAGGTCCATTTCTTTAAAAGTGGCAGCACAGGTAGAAATGGTGATAATGGAAATATATGGCATGCTTGCCTTCATTGGAAGAGACATTGAGTATAAAAGTTAGCAAATTATATTACAGTTATATAGAATGTTGGTTGGGTCACATTTGGAATACTGTGTCCAATTCTGGTCACTTCACTACCAGAAGGGTGTGGAGGCTTTGGAGAGAGTACAGAAACAGTTTTCCAGGATGTTGCCTGATATGGAGGGAATTAGTTATGTGGAGAGATTGAATAAACTGGGATTGTTCTCCCGAGAGACACGGAAGCTGAGGGGCAACAGTTGTCATTAGAATAGAAATCACTTGCCAATTGTGTGAGGATCCTCTCGAGACCAAATAACAAAGAAATTCAAACTTCCAGTTGATACCTAAAAGGATGACGCAAACTTTCAGATTTTAAGACTTTTACTGTAACAGCAATACAAAAAACTCTTGAGTAAAGACAATGTATACATCGAACTTTTGCCTTTTTACTTTTAACACAGTTGAGCAACCCACTTAGTCATTCAGACCCAATCTTGTTCGAGGGTGTTCTCCTTTCCATTTCTTTCTTAACCTATAATTTTTAACAGAACTGTCATTCATGGTGAGGTAATCATGGTATCAAGGATAATGTTAAATTGAAAAGCAGGATATACAAAGTGGCAAGGGATATTGGTAGACCAGAGGACTCGGAAGTATTTAGGATTCAGCAGCAAAAGACTAAACAGCTAAAAAGTGAGGAAATGAATTGTGAGAGAAAACTTGCATGCAGTATAAAAACAAACAGTAAGAGTTCCTATGGATATATAAAAGGAAGTGGCGACTGGCGAGAAGCTCTCAGATTAGCTGATTTCAAATATCATGGCAGAATTTACAAAAATTCCAATCACAAGGGATACAGTATTAGTGAAACTCAAGGGGCTAAAGGTGGACAAATCGGCAGGACCTGATGAACTGCACACTAGGGTTTTAATGGAAGTGGCAGCAGAGATATTGGACCCATTGGTTGAAATTTTGCATAACTCACTAAATTCTGGGAAGGTACCAGAAGCTTGGAGAACAGCCAGTTTGACTCATTTGTTTAAAAAGGGAGCGAGGCAGGAGGCAGAGGACTGTAGGCCAGTTAGTTTAACGTCCGTTATTGGCAAGATGCTGGTGTCAGTAATCAAAGAGGAAATAACTAATCATTTAGGAAAGCTGAATATAATCAAACCTAGTCAACATGGTTTTGTGTGGGGCAGCACGGTGGAGCAGAGGTAAGCACTGTCGCCTCACGGCGCCGAGGTCCCAGGTTCAATCCCGGTTCCAGGTCATTCTCCGTTTGGAGTTTGCACATTCTCCCTGTGTTTGCACGGTATTCGCCCCCACAACCTAAAAGATGTGCAGGGTAGGTGGATTGGCCATGCAAAATTGCCCCTTAATTGGAAAAAAATGAATTCGGTACTCTAAATTTAAAACAAAAACATGGTTTTGTGCAAGGTAGATCATGTTTGACAAATTTGCTTGAATCCTTTGAGGATGTAACAGGGAGATTAGATAGAGGGGAATCTGTAGATGTTGTGTATTTAGATTTCCAGAAGGCTTTTGACATGGTGCCGCATAATAGGCTGGTGCATAAAATAAAAGCCTGTGGAATTGGAGGTTTGCATGGATTGAAAACTGGCTGTCACATAGAAAACAATGAGTTGGAATAAATGTGTCCTTTTCAGAGTTGGAAGATGTAACTAGTGGAGTATCACAGGGATCAGTTCTTGGTCCGCAATTGTTCACTATTTACTTTAATGAGCTGGAGGAAGAAACAGAACGCAAGGTTTCCAAATTTGCTGATGATACGAAAATAACTGGAGGGGCATGTTGTGATGAGGACTTTGTGATTCTGCAACAGGATAGAGATAGATTGGGTGACTGGGCGAAAACCTGGCGAAATTGAGTTAATGTGAGGAAGTGTGAGGTCATGCCCTTCAGAAGGAGGATTGAGAGGCAGATAATTACCTAAGTGGAGGGAGACTGCGGGTGAATTAAGTACAGATGGATCTAAGTGTTCTAGTGCATGAATCACAACAAGCTAGCAGGCATGTCCAACAAGTAGTTAAGGCAAATGATATTTTGGCCTTATTGCAAAGGGGTTGGAGTTTAAAAATAAAGAGTTTTGTTGCAATTGTACAGTGTGTTGGTGAGGCTTCACTTGGAATACTGTGTATAGTTTTGGTCCCCTTACCTAAAAAAGGATATAGTACCTAAAAAAGGATGTAGTACCTAAAAAAGGATATAGTAACATTGGAGCCAGTCCAAAACAGATTGACCATGTTTATTCCTGGGATGAGAGGGTTGTCCTATTACCTATCAGGAGAGACTCAATAGCCTGGGTCGATATTCCTTCGAGTTTACAAGAGTGAGGGGTGACCTTATTCAAACATATTGAATCCTGAGGGGGCTTGACAAGGTGAGATGTTTTCACCTTGTGAGAAGGAACAAGGGGACCTAACTACAAGATGAAGAACTGGTCATTTAAAACTGAGGTGCGTCGCAATTTCTTCTGTGAGGGTGGTGAATCTCTGGAATTCTGTGCCCAGGAAGGTGGTATTTCAAGTGGAGGTGAATAAATACTCTATATAATCAGATCATTGAATGATTATTCTTAGACAGCTATTGAGGGTGGTGGGGGAGGTTCTTGTGGTGACAGTGGTGGAATTGTGCTGGCTAGCTCAGTTGGCTGGATCGCTAGTGTGTGATTTAAAATCACAATGACAATATATTTGATTCCATTCTGGCAGAAGTAGACTTGGATCCTGCCTCCTTGCTCCCAAGAGTGGGAGACCATGGCAAATCACCAATGACAAAAATTGCCATGCAAGTGGCTCAGAGTGAAGCAGCAGACAATTGGCCAAGGGCCTGCCTTTGGTTAGAGCACAGACAACTCTAACTCGTCGAAAAAGAAGCCCATTGTCAGACAAGGTCACATCAAGCGTGGGAGATCAACCAGTGGACAGTTAAAACAAATAGTCATACCATTAATCTGTGTTGGAATTTTCATTTATTCAGGCTAAATAAGATGTTTTCTGACATTCATAAATTCATTTGTGAGTGAATGTAGATGAGAAGTTGCTTGATTGAACAACCCCATTGTTCAACAGTCCGATAAGGAATGAAAACAAATAGACTGGATAGCCTGAACAGCGTAACTTCAGTTTCGATGTGTGGGACCGAAGCACTTCTAGATTTTGGAATTGTCTAGATTATTGAATAGCAATAGAATGCCTAACCGCAAGTTACGAACCATATATAAATATGTACCTGAAACATGCCAAAACTGCAAAAGTGTGCAATTCTGAATCCATTCGTTGAAAATATGGACTAATGCACAGTTGTCCAGAATAAAATTGAGCATTATCAGTACTTAAACAATATTTTTTTTGCAGATTTTCTTGAAAGCCTGTAAGTACGAATGTATTCACAATATACATTTTGTCGTGACACCTTGGGCTCGTGCATAGTCAGTTGCAGCTCCACTTGACCCGGAGTCGCAGCACTGGTGAAATTCCATATTTTTTTAAATACCCAAGGTAATGGTTGAGCCCAATAAACTGCAGTCACTGGGTTTGTAACTTTAACACAAGTAACCTCTTATTATGTACAGTATCATAATTAAACTGGCAGCAAAATGTAATGTCTAATGTCCCTTTCCCAACCCCCTCCCCTTCCTAACTACTCCCCCTCTCTATGTACACACACAGACAAACAATACAGAGGGGAAAGAAAGTATTAATAATAGGATAAGGATCTTTGCACTCGGATGACTTCTCACTTGTGTCTTTCTGAAGTTCAGCTTTCATTTTGGTATTTTTTCCCCCTGGACTTGAGATGTTTTCTCTGGTTGTCTACCTTTTCTGCAGACTCCCCATCATTCCAGGTTCACAACAAAGGATGTGCCAGGCACTCACTGCTTTCAGAACAATAAAGCAGATTTTCTACTTCAGCAAGCAGGAAAGAGTTGAGTTCCTTTCACTTCCAAGGTCTAAACGCTTCAGTCAAGTTGTCTCAGAAAGCATCCCGCAGGAGCCAATCACTGACCATTGTCAGGCAGAACACTGTCCCCGGCCAATCCACCGGTTGCCAGTTAACTGATTGATAAGACTCCTTCCAAACCTAGCTCCTAAGGTCCACTCGGTGCTGAGGAGTCTGGCTTAAAACAAAACCTGGGAACACAATGTCAAGGCAAGCAGGCTGCTTCAACTTTGAGTCTTCTGCTTAAACGCACAGTGATTTATGGGGGTCCATGGACCACAACAATGAAATAACATAAAAATGGGAACAGAAATAGCTGGAAGGACTCTTATAATTTGAAAATGCTTGCAGTTATCTCAAGTTGTTCTCTGGAACTTCTATACCTGTGCTGCCCAAACTATTTCCTAATAGCACCCCATTTTAACACACACACAATCATCCCGTCGCCTCACACAGAGGAATCAGCCTCCACCAACCCTTGCCATGTACAAAACAGTAATCAACCCCTTCCACTTTGCCAGTGCTTGCGGTGTAGAGTCTCCAACCCTGCATAATATGTATGAATGCAGGAGCAGATGGACAAAAACATATTGTGAGGCCTGCTGGAAAAAAAGTCTGGACAACTGGTGTTTCGGAGTTCCGAACTGGAAAGGATACCATTCATTAATCGGACTTGACGGATAATTTTGGGGATAAAGAAAATGACAGGACTGACACAAATTAATGCAAGTTAGCTTTGAAAGCTGGAGAAGGAATGTTTATGGGGAGAAGGCAACTGATAAGAGAGGGATAAGGAAATCATGATGTAAAGTCCAGGCCTGATTGAGCAAGGACAGAAGGTATTTGTGAAGGCTCAAGAAGCTAATGGCAGGTGAATGACTTTGTAGGCTGTTTTTTTTGACCCCACATTTAAAAAAGAACTAAATCCATAGGGCATTTCAAAATAAAGTGCATCTTTAAAGCAGAAATGTCTTGTCAGGCCCACCCTTGGAAAAAGATATAAAGTTAAAGACTTTGGGAAAGTTCAGTAGGCAGCAGAGGAACTCTCGAGGGAAGTTCTGGCACAGCACTCCTGAGTAGTTTGTTTTTACCATTTTACTGACTCAGGGACTTAAAGGAGCTGAAGTTTTGAGTCTTTGGCCGAAAGGAGGATGGGCAGCGGAGGTGGGGAAACTTTGTGCATGAGAAGGTTTTACTTTGTTTTTAAACATGGTAGTAATTTTGAATTTATGTCTGCAAGGGCTTGTAGTTCATTCAATGACTCTGACTTGTGTTACTGGCAGCGTCTTCAAAAAGTTGGATGGATATCCCTGCTTTTGAAGAAATTGCCGATTCTCTCACCTGACTGATTCTGCAGTCTAAAACGGGATTCACGGTGATGGAAAAAGCTGCATGTTACTCTTGGACAAAGTTGAAGTTTTCCTTTCTGTCGGTTGGCATGTCTGTTCCAGTGGACATGTGCTTTGAATTCACTCTTGAGCATTTTGAAGTACTTGGAGAATGTGCTTTCAGTGCTGTTTTGTTCTTGTAGCATCAACTATCTGGATTCTACCTTGGCAGAAGGGAGAACAGATTATTTTGTTCCAGATGTTAATCCTTCAAATCTTAATTTTTTCAGATGCTGTCTGACCAACTGAATGTTTCCGGCATATTGTGTTTTTGTTTGATTCCCATTCCAGCATCAGCTTTTCACTTTTTATTTGGGAATTAAGTGATCTGGTATTTTCTTGACTTACATCATTGTTCTCTCTTAATGACTTTGGGGGAATGAAGTGCAGTGGGGGAGTTGGACAACTATCCAGGGATAATTTTTTTTTTTTAGAAAATATTTTATTGAAGCATTTGTAACTTTAACTATCCAGGGATAATTAGTCTTGTTTTAGCAATTGCTAAAAGAGGAATATTTTCATTCTGTTGATTTTTAGTTTGCGTGAGTTACTCTGCAGCTTATTTTAGACACTGCATATACTGTATATACTTTATATTGTTCAGATTTAAACACCCCTCTGAGATAACTGCACTTCTCAAATTGTTACTCATCTGAGCCCTGTGCACCACCTTAAAATTGGGTGAGGCTTAACCTCTCTCACGACGAGGATGCGTTCACCCTCCGCAAGGCTTCTGCCCACGTCCCGGCCCCCACCTCCGCTCCCAACTCCTCCTCCCATTTACGCTTAATATCATCCACCAGTGCTCCCTCCCACTCCATCAATTGCTTATAAATAAGCAACACCTTCCCCTCCCCTATTTCATCCTTCGACAGCATCTTGTCCTGCAATCCCAGGGGTGGCAGCCCAGTAAAGGACAGCACCTCTGTCCTCCGAAATTCCAAACCTTTAGTACCTGAAGCCATTCCCCTTAGGCAGCTCATGCACTTCCTCCAAGTCCACCAGCCTCGCAAATTTGCACCCTATAAACAAGTCATCCAAGTGCTCTATCCCCACCGCGGGCACAAACTATGATTGTCGCAGATCAGTGCCCCCACATCTAGACAACCCCCAACCACAAATGCTGCCTCCTCTGCCTCTACACCTTTAAGGCTGACACTATCACTGGGCTCGCGGAGTATCTGGCCGGTGAGAACGGTAAAGGTGCCAACAACAAAGCCCTCAAACTCGTTCCGTACAGGATGCCGCCTCCATCCGCCCCCAGACTGACCCCTCCTCCACAGCCCACTTACGCACCATTGCAATATTCGCCAATAAGAATTAATCATATTTGGCAACGCCAGCCCCCGCACCCTGTTCCATAAAAGCCTGCTGCATCCGCCGGCCTTCCCCACCCATGCAAACCCGGAGATCAGCCCATTGACCATCCTAAAGACAATGGTGGGGAGGTTCTGAAACACAAACTGAAACCGAGGCAACACAGTCATTTTCACTGTATGCACTCGCCCAGCCAGCGACAGCGGGAACATGTACCACCTCTTAAAATCCGCCTTCATCTGCTCCACCAGTCGAGCCAAGTTCATTTTATGCAGCTGCACCCAGCTCCGTGCCACTGGATACCCAAATACCTGAAACTCTCCACCACCACCTTAAATGGCAATTCCCCAAGCTTCCTTTCCTGCCACTGGCATTAATTGGGAACACCACACTGTCTCTCACGTTCAATTTATATCCTGCATACCGGCTGAATTACCCCAAAATTTCCCAAATACCTCCAATGCTACCCGCCGGGTCAGAGATAAATAATAGGTCGTCCGTGTGCAGCGAGATCCTATGTTCGACATCCACCCGCTCAAACCCTCGATGCCCTAAGCGCCATTGCCAACGGCTCTATCGCCAAAGCGAAAAGCAACGGAGAGAGCGGGCAGGGAAGGAGACGCCCTCTCTCTTCCCCCCCCCCCCCCCCCCCCCCCTCCAAAACCAGGCTGATTGTGTGGAACATGAAGGGGTTGAATGGGCCGGTTAAAGGGTCGCGTGTGTTCATGCTCTGAGGAATTTAACTAGCCCGCCCAGCTAGCATTGTGGCCCCCGCCCAAGGCCCCCAACCTCTCTCCTTCCCTCCAGTTCCCCCCTGATTATCCCAACTGCCAACACACAGAGTAACAAAAGGCACACTCACCACCACTGCTCCCTGCCAAGACCTGCCCTGGATAGCAACACCCAGACACTTTTAAAAGTACACAAATCTCCTCCAAAGTTCCATGTCCTCCCTCCTCCAAGGCCATTGTCCTTCATATAGTCTGTTGCCTCCGCTGGCCTGTCAAAATAGAACTCCTGCTTCTGGAATGTCACCCACAAGCGGACCGGGTATAATACTTCAAACTTCACCCCCTTCTCAAAGAGGGCAGCCTTTATCCAGTTGAACCCAACCCCCCTCTATGCCAACCCTGCACCCAGGTCTTGGTAGACCTGCAGCTCACTCCTTTCCCAGGTACACTTCTTGGTCTGCCTCGCCCATGTGGGCAGCACGGTAGCATTGTGGATAGCACAATTGCTTCACAGCTCCAGGGTCCCAGGTTCGATTCCGGCTTGGGTCACTGTCTGTGCGGAGTCTGCACATCCTCCCCGTGTGTGCGTGGGTTTCCTCCGGGTGCTCCGGTTTCCTCCCACAGTCCAAAGATGTGCAGGTTAGGTGGATTGGCCATGATAAATTGCCCTTAGTGTCCAAAATTGCCCTTAGTGTTGGGTGGGGTTACTGGGTTATGGGGATAGGGTGGGTGTGTTGACCTTGGGTAGGGTGCTCTTTCCAAGAGCCGGCGCAGACCCGATGGGCCGAATGGCCTCCTTCTGCACTGTAAATTCTATGATAATCTATGATCGTAGGATCTTTTCCTCATCCAAAAGGCGATGCAGCCTCACCACCGTCGCCCTCGGCGGCTCGCACACGTGTGGACACGTCCTCATCGCTCTGTGCGCACGGTCCACCTCGAAGCCAAACAAAGGCCCTCTCCTCCATCAACTTCTCCAGCATACTCGCCATATACACGCCAGCCTCCACCCAATCAAAGCCTTGAGGCATCCCAACAATCCTCACATTTTGCCTCCTGGAGTGGTTCTCCAGGTCCTCCACCTTCTCCATCAGCCTCTTCTGGCTTTCCTGCCAACGAGGCCATCTGGTCCTCGTACTCCCCCACTGCTGCCTCCACTTTCTGAATCATCTGGCCCTGGGATTCTAGCCTCTGCTCAACTCGCTTAATCCCAGATCTCAGCAGCTCCACCACCTTGGCCTTGTCTTCCAGGGCCTCTTTCCTATGCTGTGAAATTTGTTATTCAAGAACTTCATCAGCTGCTCCACCGACCACTGGGTGGGCAGCCCCCCCCCCCCCCCCCCCAAAAGAATGGTTCTAGGTGATGTTTCCTCCACGTTTGTAAAAGCCTCCCGCCCTCCATTTGCACCTTTTTGGAGTGAAAACATGTTGCAACAGAGGATCTATTATGTCAACTGGTATCTGAGCTGTCGGTGCCTTTTTGGGACTCCATAATGTTCTTTTTTATTTAGGACAGCAAACGCACATCTCAGCGAGTCAGGACAATGAATTGGTAGACTGAGTTTAAATGGCAACAACTCTGTGAAGCATAACTCTTCAGTTGTGAATTGGAATGTTTATACAAAATGTGGTCCCTAACAAATCTTTCTTTTGTTTTAGACTTTGCCCTGGTAAAATAATTTTGAATGATGTTGAAACCCCTGCTGTTAGAGATTCACAGTAACTTCATTGCAGTGTTAATGTAAGCCTACTTGTGACACTAATAAAGATTATTATTATCTTGGTGCGCTTTATTTTCACTGTATGATCGTAGCCTCTGGCAAAGGGTCTGTGTTATATTTGACCACAAAGACAAATGCCACTGACTGGACTTGTATTAGTGAGAGGCTATTACTAAGACAGTCCTCTGCAGTGACTCGCATTTGTCTTGGTGTGTTTGAACTCTGTCACGCAGCATGCCCTGAAAGTGGTACAGCCATTGTTTTCCTTGCTGTGTGTTTGCTCTGAGAAAGTTAGCAACAAAGTCTTAGAGTAGCTTAATCCTTCAATTCAGAAGCTGTTGCTTGCAGCCTGTTAATTTTGTTCACTATTGTAAATTAAAGGCAATGCTCTTCCTTTAAAGTGGGTATGGTAGATTAACCAAGTGTACCATTGCTATTAAATGAAGTGGCTGTGACTGGGAATGAAATTCTATTTCTGTCATTTGAAACAGTTGGCAGGACATGATTTCTGGGATTAATTTGACTGAAATAGGGGATGTTTTGATTTTAAAATTTCACCAGCAGTAATTTTGTTGTTTTCTCAAATGTGCACTTTGTATTTAGTTACCACTAAAGTGAACTCTCTGGAAATGCAATAAGGTTCAGTAACAAACTTACCGTTAAATGAATGGAATGGACATTGAACTTGATCCATTTGTGCATTAATATTAAAAGTAAAGAATAAATGTGGGAGTGCTCTTCTGCAGAAAATGTTTTTATATTTGTTCATGGGACGTGAGCGTCGCAGGCTGTGCCAACATTTATTGCCCATCCCTAATTGCTCTTGGGGCAGTTAAGAATCAACCACATTGCTGTGGGTCTGGAGTCACATGTACGCCAGACCAGGTAAGGACGGCAGATTTCCTTCCCTAAAGTACATTAGTGATCCAGATGTTTTTTTATAGCAATCGACAATGGTTCCATGGTCATCATAAGATTTTTTAATTCCAGATTTTTATTGAATTCAGATTTCACCATCTGCAGTGGCGGGATTTGAACCTGGGTACCCAGAGCATTACTCTGAGTCTCTGGTTTACTAGTCCAGTGACAATACCACTGCACCACCGCCTCCCCACATTGGAATCTTCGCAGTTGGATTACAGCATATTTTCCAAACCAAGCTAGCTTAATTTTCTTTCCTATCTAGTGGAGGAAAAGATTCAACTAGACTCTGCATCTCATTGGGCATTTTACATGAAAGAATGTCATTCATGGTAGGTGCAGGGTAGTGATGTCACCAATCTCACAATCTGAAGCAAGGTGCCAAGTTCATGGGTCTCGTCATGTGTAATTAGGTCACTACTGCCACACACAGTACAGGACAGGGTGCTCTGGGGGGTGGGGGGGGAGGGGTGGAGGGGGGAGGGAGGAGGAGGAGGAGATCTCGGAAACTTACCAGGTGATGCAGGAGGAGGCCTCGTTGGTGGAGGTAAAAGGTAAGTGGAAGGAGGAGTTGGGAGAGGAGATTGGGGAAGGGACGTGGGCAGATGCCCTTGGGAGAGTGAACTCTTCCTCATCGTGCGCGAGGCTCTGCCTCATACAGTTTAAGGTGCTGCACAGGGCACACATGACCGGAACAAGGATGAGCCGGTTTTTTGGGGGTGAGGACAGGTGTGTTAGGTGCTCAGGGAGCCCAGCAAACCACACCCATATGTTCTGGGAATGCCCAGCGCTGGAGGAATTTTGGAAGGGCGTAGCGAGGACGGTGTCGAGGGTAGTAGGATCCAGGGTCAAACCAGGCTGGTGGCTCGCAATATTTGGGGTGGCAGAGGAACCGGGAGTGCAGGAGGCGAAAGAGGCTGGTATTCTGGCCTTCGCGTCCCTGGTAGCCCGGCGAAGGATCCTTCTTCAGTGGAAGGATGCGAGGCCCCCAAGCGTGGAATCCTGGATCAGCGATATGGTGGGGTTCATTAAATTGGAGAGGGTGAAATTCGCCTTGAGAGGGTCGGTACAAGGGTTCTTTAGGCGGTGGCAACCGTTCTTAGACTTTCTGGCAGAACGATAGACATTGGTCAATGGCAGCAGCAGCTCGGGAAGGGGGGGGGGTTACTTTATTATTGTTTTTGTTATTTACACTGAAGGGTCTGAGGGGGTGTATGTATATACCTGTTGTGTTAAGTTGGGGTGTTAATGTTAATTTATTATTTATGTACAGTGGGAAGGGGGGTATGGAGGGTTGCTTTTCTGGACTGTGTTTTGTACTTAACCCTGTTGGGTTCTTTTTGTTTTCTCATTTTGCTATTTTATGAAAACTTCTAATAAAAATTATTTTTTTAGGAAAGATGGGCCAACGAACAGAATAGTGCCATGAAAACATGTTAAATGTGCAGGTTGCCTCTACTGGCAAACATTCCTGGAAATTTAATGTCGACTTGAATCCACTGCATCAGCATGTCAGAATAATAATGTCACTTTCCATCCAGAAAGCATTGTGTACACGGAGGCAAATAGTGAGACCTGTGAAAGTTTTAGCTGGTGTCTGATGAACAATACACTATTTTTGGTAGTACTGATGACTGCATGGGACCTGAAGAGTCTTTGGTAATATTCAAGTACCTTTTTTGATGGATGTGCTTTGTTACTATGCCATTGCTTTATAATTATTGGTTAATTGCAGAAACCCTTTGGAGAGTCCTGCCTATTTTGGCCAAATGTATTTCCTCTGGACCCCGCCCCCCCCCCCCCCCCCCACTTCAACGTCTGTCAGCCTGGCTGAAACCTGAGTCCACATTTTCATCAGGTTGATGTACTTTTCTGCTCTTCTACTTGGCTGTCTGCCTCAATCCTTCATAGGCTTCAATTAATCAAAAATACTGCTGTTGTGATTCCCCACCAGTACCTACCCTCCTTGCTCTTCAAGCTCAAGTGAGTCGATTTAGAATTCTCTAGCTCATACTCAATCTCTTCATTGTCTTAGCTCATTTTACCTTTGTGAATGTTCACGGCTCCTCCATCTACAGAACTTTTTTCCTGAAATAGGACTTTCCTGGTTTGTAATTTCCTTTGCTCCACCAGCTATTCAGCTGCTCTGCTTGTTCTCTGAAAAACTCCGTCCAGTTCCCTCAGCATTTACTTTTTAAAGCTTGCTCGAATCTGTGTCTTTGATTTCTCCCATACTCAACTTCCACTTTTGTTTCCAAGCTTTGAAATGCCTCCATGTATGTTAACACTGCTGTACGCATGCAGTTGATTTCAGAATTGGTCTGACCTCAGTTGTCAGTGAAAGTGGAGGGTTTTGCTAATCCCTGAGCAAATGAATGGAAGGAAAGATAAAGGAATTTAAATATTTTTTCAAAGTTAAAATGTGTAATTGCTTCAGGCAAGATGTGGGGGTGAGGTGCTGTTTGTGGTGTGTAATGAATTATGCGTGGGTTGTCTAGTTAATTTTCTCACTCGCTGCATAATATGCAATGAGTAATTTATGTTCGAGTAGTAAAGGAGAAAACTGAGTAAATTTGATTGTGAATGCTGTGAATCTAAGACACATCAGGTTGGGAATTGAAGCCACTGCTCAAAGTCACAGCTTGACTAAAGATGTAAACATTCACAAATGTTTTGGGGAGTTATTGATAAGAGATTGAGCAGTAACGTTGTCTATTTGTGCAGCCTGCAGCCCTGTGCAACAGAATCACCATAAGAGATTAGCATCAGTCACGTACCCGCTGACTCTCTCCCTTCGGTGAACTTACTTGGTTTTGACCGAGTGAACTGTTTTCGATTCTGGTATGCAGAGACCCCAATAACTGGGGGAAAAAACAGGTTTGCTGCGTGCGATATTTGAGGCAAGGATTGAAAGTAGTTCATTTATCCAGGAAATGTTTTGTACAGGAAACAGCCTCAGCAAAGTGCAAGTTTTAAGGTCAGGTTTAACAGTCATGGAAAAGTTGAATACTTGTGTGTTTTTCACATGAAGTGTCAAAGCTAGGTCCCATTCTGAACTCCATATCTCAGCAATTCTGTTAACTTGGGTAATGGTCATCAGCAAAGCTTTTGAAAAATAGTTTAAATACCAGTACTGTAGGTGGATCCGAGAGAACATACTTAATGAGGAAAGTTTTATGCTGAGGTGGTTACACTGGGAGCTGTCTAGATGAACATATCCAAAGCGGAAATTACTGTCTTGGTTACTGAAGGAAAAATCATTGAATCTACAGTGCAGAAGGAGGCCATTCGGCCCATCAAGTCTGCACCAACACTAGGAAAGAGCACCCTATTTAAGCCCACGCCTCCACTCTATCACCGTAAACCCAGTGACGTGACCTAACCTTTTGAACACTAAGGGGCAATTTAGCATGGCCAATCCACCTTACCACATCTTTGGGAATGTTTCCTCCTTTTATGAGGTAGAAACATTTAAATTGACAATCTCAGAGACTTCTGAGCAAAGTGAACAAAAGGGGAAGTGGAACCACAAAGACAAACTAACAGGTAGGATTGGTCGGAGGCAAAATTTCAAGCTGACCTGAGGGCAGGAAGAGGAAATTGCTAATAGGCAGAGATGGTGAAGATATGTAAAGATCAACTGGAAAATTGTTTCCTCTAACTCGACCGTGAATCCTATCTTTTATGCTTGCTTATTGCCCAAGGAGATCAAGAGGATGTAAGGACTTTCGTTGCTCAGGTTTTTTTTTCATGTTAAGAACAATTTGAAAGCAAAGCTCTTTTTTTTGAAACCTGGAGGATTGACGAAGCCTCTTGAGAAGACAGTTGACAAACTATGTTGTTATGAAGTCAAATGGATGCCAGTCCGATCTGGTAAGACTTTTTCAGGCTTCTAGTGACAGTATATTTGAGTACACACAAATCCAGAATTATCGTTTTCTCATCCACTGAATTGTAGTTGCAGTCTTCACTTGACTAGCCGTAGTAATGTCACTTGCTTTTCAAGTAAAAAAACAAACCTTGCAGTAGTTGAAATTATATTAATCCAGTGCTGATAGGAGAAGATTATTGCCAATAAGTGACCTCTGTAATTTGCATGTCTCCAATTCTTTTCTTGCTTCAAGATTTAAATTTTTCTTACGATGTGGTCATTAAATAATCTTTATTGTCACACGTAGGCTTACATTAACATTGCAATGAAGTTACTGTGAAAAGGCCCTAGTCGCCACATTCCGGTGCCTGTTCGGGTACACAGGGAAAATTTAGAATGCCCAAATAACCTAAAAGAACGTCTTTCTGGACCTGTGGGAGAAAACTGGAGCACCCGGAGGAAACTCACGCAGACGCAGGGAGAAGGTGCAGTCTCACGTGCATTACTCACAAAGCTGACATTTATTGCCCTTGCTGCCTGGCAAGGTGGTCGTAGGTTAATTGGGTAGGTTATTAAACCTTTTCAGAAGACAGTTAAAAATCCGGCACACTGTTGTGGAGCCACGTTGAGGACAGACCTTGTAAGAGCAGATTTCATTCCCTAAAGCAGGGTTTCCCAAACTTTTCCAGCCATGGAACCCATTTGACCTGTGATGAATGTAAGAAGTTGTCACATCATATATATTTTTTGCAGTAAAGTTATTAAAACCTGGGTTGAGATGCATTCGGGCAATAGAATCACAGAATTTACAGTACAGAATTTGGCCCATCGAATCTGCACCGGCTTTTGGAAAGAGCACAACACTTAAGCCCACACCTCCACCCTATCCCTGTATCCCCATCACCCAATAACCCCACCCAACCTTTTTTTTTGGACATTAAGGGCAATTTAGCGTGGCCAATCCACCTAACCTGCACATCTTTGGACTGTGGGAGGAAACCGGAGCACCCGGAGGAAACCCACACAGGCACAGGGAGAACCTGCAGACTCGGCACAGTGACCCAGCGGGGAATCAAACCTGGGACCACTGTGCTCTCGCCGTCTCTCCCCGCCACGCACTCGCCGTCCACACTCTCGCCGCCTCTCCCTGCCATGCTCTCGCCGTCTCTCCCCCGCCACGCTCTTGCCGTCTCTTCCCCCGCTTCGCTCTCGCCGTCCACGCTCTCGCCACCTCTCCCCTGCCAAGCTCTCGCCGTCTCTCCCCCGCCACGCTCTCGCCGTCTCTCCCCCGCCACGCTCTCGCCGTCTCTCCCCCGCCACGCTCTCGCCGTCTCTCCCCCGCCACGCTCTCGCCGTCTCTCCCCCGCCACGCTCTCGCCGTCTCTCCCCCGCCACGCTCTCGCCGTCTCTCCCCCGCCACGCTCTCGCCGTCTCTCCCCCGCCACGCTCTCGCCGTCTCTCCCCCGCCACGCTCTCGCCGTCTCTCCCCCGCCACGCTCTCGCCGTCTCTCCCCCGCCACGCTCTCGCCGTCTCTCCCCCGCCACGCTCTCGCCGTCTCTCCCCCGCCACGCTCTCGCCGTCTCTCCCCCGCCACGCTCTCGCCGTCTCTCCCCCGCCACGCTCTCGCCGTCTCTCCCCCGCCACGCTCTCGCCGTCTCTCCCCCGCCACGCTCTCGCCGTCTCTCCCCCGCCACGCTCTCGCCGTCTCTCCCCCGCCACGCTCTCGCCGTCTCTCCCCCGCCACGCTCTCGCCGTCTCTCCCCCGCCACGCTCTCGCCGTCTCTCCCCCGCCACGCTCTCGCCGTCTCTCCCCCGCCACGCTCTCGCCGTCTCTCCCCCGCCACGCTCTCGCCGTCTCTCCCCCGCCACGCTCTCGCCGTCTCTCCCCCGCCACGCTCTCGCCGTCTCTCCCCCGCCACGCTCTCGCCGTCTCTCCCCCGCCACGCTCTCGCCGTCTCTCCCCCGCCACGCTCTCGCCGTCTCTCCCCCGCCACGCTCTCGCCGTCTCTCCCCCGCCACGCTCTCGCCGTCTCTCCCCCGCCACGCTCTCGCCGTGCCTGGGACTTTTAATGCTGACTTTGCTGCTATTTCCAGCTCGTACATTGGAGGCTGTCTTCTTAGTGCATTGGCTGCTGATCAGCTGACTAGTGCACCTGTGTGTCGCCAACGCAGTGTGGAAACTACCTTTTTTTTAATTATAAGTTTAGTGTACCCAATAATTTTTACAAATACAGGGCCAATTTATTGTGGCCAATCCACCTAACCTGCACATCTTTGGGTTCTGGGGGATAATGTGCAAAGTCCAAAAACTGCCTTTGATTGAACAAGCCTTTTTGACCGAACGAGTTTTGTTTTCATCTTTTTTCTATCAAAATATAAAGCAAGATTTGTTATAAGGAATGAATGGTCATGCTCAGTACACATTGCTGTTTGGCCCACAATTGCAACATATCATAATTGTAATGTGCAACAATATATTTAAGTATGCTTATCAATGAAGGTATCAAAAATGAGAAGTTGCCAGGTTATAACCCTCAACATATTTGGTGGATTTTCGTTGTTGAGTTTGCAAGTCATTTTATTTTTCTGAAACAATTATCCAGTTCATATATTCAAAAATATCCATAAGTTTCTTTGTTGTTTGTGCTTCTCAGTGAAGCATAAAACAGTATCTATAGTGGAGATTGAACCTAATTCATAAAGACAATGTGGTTTATTGATCTGCAGGGCCTCTTTATCTTTGAGGAAAGTGCTATTATGCATAGATGGATATTGAGTGGCAAGTTTTTTTGGAGACCGTTGCACGTTATTTTCATCAGATTCTTACATGTTCTATTATTTTGAGTTTCCCTCCTTCGACTTATTTTCTCTTTGATTTGAAATTACTCTGTGGTGGTTATTGCCTGGAGTTTAGATGTTTCAGTCACTTGCGAAATGCTCCATTTGTATGTGTGCCATGCAAAATAAATAGTTAAATCTAAAACACAATTCGTGCAACCTGTTTGTCTACTTGCAGTGCAATTTGAGACACTAAATCTCAAAAGGAATGAGATTTATGATAAAGCTTTGTTAGAAGTAAAATGTTATGGTGTTAACTCCTATTTGTGTATGATACCATGGACCTCACCCACCAGCCCAAACATCATACATACGATTGAGTCTGGAAGGCTATTCTATCTTCAGGGCAAGCTCCATGATTGCAAAATTACACATATGATCAGAGGTGCACATTGCACTGCAAGTAGGCAAACCGGTTGCACGACTTGTGTTTTAGATTCAATTATTCATTTTACGCAGCACGCATAAAAATGGAGCATTTAGCAAGTGACTGAAACATCTACACTCCAGGCAATAATCACTATAGAGCAACTTCAAATCGAAGAGAAATAAGTCAAAAGAGGGAGACTCAAAATAATAGAACATCTAAGAATCTGATGGAAATAACGTGCAACGGTGTCCAAAAAACTTGCCATTCAATATCAATCTATGCACAATAGCATTTTCCTCAAATATCTGAAACTGTGCTTAAAAAGAGGCAAATCAGGATATGTCTTATTTCTGAAAGTGAACACTTGCTTGGGTCTAGGAGGTGAACGTTTGTTGAACTATGAGGTGAAAGTTTGTTGAGCTTCTATCAATTATGTATAACCTTGTAATACTTTTATCCAGCTTGCTTATTTGACAACCTTTTCGTAAGAATTGCTGAAGTAATACTGTTCCAAGCAAGAATTAGCCCTGGAATGATGTTTTACGGAGATGAAGTATAATTTTCAATCAAGATGAAAACCTTTTTGGTCTGTGAGACCCCCAGGAGTGAGCTGACTCCCAACAGCTTGCTGCAGTGTTAACAAAACCATAATATTATGTAGTAATAAATTGTAGCTCCTCATTCCAATGCCCTCATCAGGCAAGTAAAAAGTCATTTGAATTCTTGCCACCTGTCACATGGGTCAAACCGGAGCTTGGCACCCATTCGAGGTTCGCGAGTGTTACAATTTACATGAAAATCAGCAGTGAGGTCATGGGAAACGCAGCACAGTAGCATTGTGGATAGTTCAATTGCTTCACAGCTCCAACGTCCCAGGTTCGATTCCAGCTTGGGTCACTGTCTGTGCGGAGTCTACACATCCTCCCTGTGTGCGCGTGGGTTTCCTCCGGGTGCTCCGGTTTCCTCCAACAGTCCAAAGATGTGCAGGTTAGGTGGATTGGCCATGATAAATTGCCCTTAGTGTCTAAAATTGCCCTTAGTGTTGGGTGGGGTTACTGGGTTATGAGGATCGGGTGGAGGCGTTGACCTTGGGTAGGGTGCTCTTTCCAAGAGCCGGTGCAGACTCGATGGGCCGAATGGCATCCTTCTGCACTGTAAATTCTATGATAAAAGCTGTGTTCCCTCCTCCCAGTGCTCCCGCAGTTAGAATGTTTCTTTTTGGTGTCAGTGGGAATGACCGTAACCCTATGGTACAACTGGGCGAAGAATGATGCACCAATTGTGTTGTATCAATTTAACATTAGTGCACCAAATCCTCAAGAATTTTCAAAACCATGTTAATTTGGCTTGATTAGATGAAGATTGAATTACAATCAATTGCACAATTTTCAGAATACTGATTCTCACTGTCGGTGTGTTTTTGGCAAGTTTACATCCCAAGTTGAACATATCATATCATATCAACGCTTAGGAATTAGTTCTGGTTGTGACACTGGGTTTGCTGCACAATTTCAGTGTAGCTGTAAAGCAAAAACACTATTTTAAATGTACTCACGAGCTTATAGCTTTTGACTCGGTGTGAAGTGGTGAAGAGGTCATATCGACTGCTTTGGTCCATTGTAGTGTAAAGGATGCATTGAGTGTGCTGCCAAACTGAGACTTTCCTTGGCTTCCAGAAAGTTTTTCTTCAATTAGTTTTAACGTTAAGGTATGATAGATCTGTACTTGGTTAGTATACCTTATGTGTCGCCGAACTCGTAATCACTCAACAGAACATAAAGCTGAGCTTCATGCGTGAAGTAAATTGTAGCTTTATTCAGTCAGTTTTAAAATGTCTCTTGATCAGGTCAGTTTGCTTGTAAATAGAGTTTTTAGAAAGTTTGTTTAGTCCAAGCAAATACAGATGACAGAGTTGAATTCAATACAAATTACAATTCTTGATGATTTCTTCAAATCAAAATGCACAATACAGAGAAGTTGGAAATAAACAAAATGGCGGCTTTCACAGCAAAAGTACAGAAAATAGTTTCAGAAATGGAGTAAGTTGATTCCGGAATGAATTGTTCAAAACCGGCACTTAGCTTTATGGTAATTGCTATCGTTAATGTTCTGTCCCCTTTCTGGCTGTCATTGGGTCATTAATAATTACAATTCATTCAATTCGATAGATATGTCTGTCCATCAAATTTTGATTATGGTGTGACGGAGATATTTTGTTCCTAACAAACTTTATCTGTTATATAAACTGGACTAGGAACGTTGCCCAGATTTTCATACTTACAGATGTGTCCTTGCTTCTGTCTGGTCTGTTTTAATCTGATCATTCTCATGGTATTCAGCAGTTCTCACTGTCATGTTTGAACTGTGTGACCTTAATAAAGCGTTTTAATCAACCATTTTAATTCTGAACCATTTCTTCCTTTAAACCTATTATATATTAAAAGTTAGATTTCTATCACTATTATGTAAATGTATGATTCATTACATAAAATTATTGTCTGAACATGTAAAATGTAATTTCTGGGAGTGAAATTCTAAGTAGAACTCTTGGGCGGCCGAATTGAAGTTTCAGCCAAGCAATGTCAATGGGGTATCAGCTGACTGAAATCCAACCTGCAGCTACAGGTCTCAGACCATTAGCCAATATCCAGATGCATCCTTGCATAGTCAACATATTGTCCTTATTAAGTAGTTGGGCTAAGATGTGATGCCAGGGAATGATCATGCTTTTCCTGTATTTTTTCCTATCTTTGAATTGTGTGAGCATTAGTGAGAACGATCAAGGGCACCATTAAAGTTAAGGTACTTTGATTCAAGGTTATGTCGCAACCTGCTACAGTAAGATTCCCTGTGAAATGCTTCCTCCTGCAGTTGGCAGTTTTGTAGACCACTCTGTGATTTACCAACAGAAACAATGATGGTGCCAGATCCCTTTTCTGCATTTTGGCCAAGACATTTATTACTGTGCTGCCTGCAAACCCTGGAACTTGCCTGAATGTGTCAGTGCTGACGGTCGCATATGGGAGATACCATTATTTATTTGTAAGTGGCTGCCAAAATACCTGAGGCTAAGTGGAAGAAAGTCACTCAATCCTATAATTCTTGTGTTGATAGGAACGATGGGTTCAAGTCCACCCCAGAAAGTTAACATAATCCAGGCTGGCATTGTAGCGCAGCAACGAGGGAGTATTTTACTCTCAACTGCTGTCTCTCAGATGAGACTTTAAACTGTAGCTCTTTCTGCACTTGGAGCTGGACATGAAGGATCCCATTGCACTATGTGAAAAAGAGCAGGGGAATAATTTTTGTGTCTTGACAAATAACTATCCCTCAATCAACATCATTAAAATATGCTGATTTATCTCATTGCTGTCTGTGGGACCTTGCTAGAACAAATTGCTGATGCATTTCCTCTCCCCTGTAACCTCCCCAGTCTGGAATACTTGGGACCAAGGCATTTCTGGGTTATGGAATTTTCTGGATTATGGAATAACATTAGAATGCCTAACCTCAAGTGTGTTAACAGGCTGTAAACAGGTTATTGAGAGACAAAGCAGAAATACTTCATCTTCTATGTTACTGCCCTGTGCTAAAATGACCAAACTATTGTATACCCTGGGTCTGTTCAAAAACTACTGCTCAAATTACCGTGTACCCAAAGTCTGCAAAAGGACTAAGGTCCCAGAATTCCAGCTCCCAGCAGGCTCAGACTGTAGGAAGTTAGATATGCTGAAGATTCAGTTTATAATTCCTGTTTGCTGACTTTCTGGTTGCAGCACCTCGAGTGACCAGTCTGTGAGTGGCTCGGACTGCTGAAAAAATTCTTGACAATTTGTGTTTACAGATTTGGGGTACATTACAACTTGGGAAGAACTTGGGATGTAAACTTGCCCAAAACACACCGACAGTGAGAATCAGTATTCTGAAAATTGTGCAATTGATTGTAATTCAATCTTGTCCCCTCTCCCTCGCCTCATTAAAGGTTCTCATCAGTAGCGGGGCCAGCAAGTCCAAATATTTCTTATAGAATTCAACTGGGAATCCGTCTGGTCCCGGGGCCTTCCCCGCCTGCATGCTTCCAATCCCTTTCACTACTTCCTCCGTCTCAATCTGTGCTCCCAGCCCCACTCTCTCCTGTTCCTCCACCTTAGGAAATTCCAGCTGATCCAGAAAGCACATCATTCTTTCCTTCCCGTCCGGGGGCTGCGCTTCATATAATCTTTCATAAAATGCCTTGAACACTCCATTCACTCTCTCCGCTCCCCGCTCCATCTCCCCCTCCTCATCTCTCACCCCCCCCCCCCCCCCCCCCCCCTGTCTCCCTCGCTGCTCCCCTTTTCCTCAGTTGGTGGGCCAACAACCTACTCGCCTTCTCCCCATATTCGTACTGTACATCCTGTGCCTTCCTCCATTGTGCCTCTGCCTTACCCGTAGTCAACAAGTCAAACTCTATATGTAGCCTTTGCCTTTCCCTGTATAGTCCCTCCTCCGGTGCCTCAGCGTATTGTCTGTCCACCCTCAGCAGTTCATTCAACAACCGCTCCCTTTCCCTACCCTCCTGCTTTCCTTTATGTGCCCTAATAGATATCAGCTCCCCTCTAACCACTGCCTTCAGTGCCTCCCAGACCACTCCCACCTGTACCTCCCCATTATCATTAATTTCCAAGTACCTTTCAATACACCCCCTCACCCTTAAACACACCCCCTCATCTGCCAATAATCCCATGTCCGTTCTCCAGGGTGGAAGCTGTTGTTTTTCTTCCCCTATCTCCAGGTCCACCCAGTGTGGAGCATGATCCGAGATGGCTATAGCCGTGTACTCCGTCCCCGTCACCTTTGGGATCAGTGCCCTTCCCAAAACAAAAAAATCTATTCGTGAAAATACTTTATGTACATAGGAGAAAAACGAAAACTCCTTACTCCTAGGTCTACTGAATCTCCAGGGATCTACTCCTCCCATCTGCACCATAAAATCCTTAAGCACCCTAGCTGCAGCCGGCCTCCTTCCGGTCCTAGACCTCGATCTGTCCAGCCCTGGGTCCAGCACCGTATTAAAGTCTCCACCCATTACCAACTTTCCCACTTCTAGGTCCGGGATGCGTCCTAACATACGCCTCATAAAATTGGCATCATCCCAGTTCGGGGCATACACGTTCACTAAGACCACCGCCTCCCCTTGCAGTTTGCCACTCACCATCACGTATCTGCCCCCACTATCTGCCACTATAGTCTTTGCCTCAAACATTACCCGCTTCCCCGCTAGTATGGCCACCCCCTTGTTTTTTTGCATCCAGCCCCGAATGAAACACCTGCCCCACCCATCCTTTGCGAAGTCTAACCTGGTCTGTCAGCTTCACATGCGTCTCCTGAAGCATAACCACATCTGCCTTAAGTTTCTTTAGGTGTGCGAGTACCCGTGCCCTCTTAATCGGCCCGTTCAGGCCTCTCACATTCCACGTGACCAACCGGGTTGGGGGGCTCTTTTAACCCCCCCCCCCCCCCCCCCCCCCCCGACAACTAGCCATTTCCTTTTTTCAATCCAGCTCCTCACCCGGTTCCCACGTAGCTGTATCCCCCCCCCAGGCGGCGCCCCCCCGCCCCGACCCCCCCCTCCCATACCAGCTCCCCCTTCTCCCCAGCAGCAGCAACCCAGTTAACCCCCCCCCCTTCCCCGCCGCTAGATCCCAAGCTAGCGTAGTAGCACCCCCCATGTTGCTCCCAGAAGTCAGCAAACTCTGGCCGACCTCGGCTTCCCCCTGTGACCTCGGCTCACGCTGTGCGAGGCCCCCTCCTTCCTGCTTCCTTGTTCCCGCCATGATTACCATAGCACGGGAACAAAGCCCGCGCTTCCCCTTTTGGCCCCGCCCCCAATGGCCGGCGCCCACAGCTCCTCATCCTCCCTCACCCCCTCCCCCACGACATGGGGAAGAGAGAAGTTACAGGGTCGCAGGTTTAACAATCTGGGAAGTCTTCTCTTCCCCCTTTTCCCCCCTTCATCCCACAAATTCACCCCACCCCCCCACCCCTTTTGTCCCGAACGTTCTTTTTCTTCTGGCCCGCTCACTCCAGCTTCTCCTCGACAATAAATGTTCACGCTTCGTCTGCCGTTTCGAAATAGTGGTGTTTCCCAAGATGTGTGACCCACAGTCTCGCCGGCTGCAACATTCCGAATTTGACCTTCCTTTTATGCAACACCGCCTTGGCCCGATTAAAGCTTGCCCTCCTTCTCGCCACCTCCGCACTCCAATCTTGATACACGCGGATCACCGCATTCTCCCACCTACTGTTCCGAGTTTTCTTGGCCCATCTGAGGACCATCTCTCTGTCCTTGTATCGGAGAAATCTCACAACTATTGCTCGAGAAGTTTCTCCAGCCCTCTGTCTTCGCGCCATAACTCGATAGGCTCCCTCCACCTCCAGCGAACCCGTCGGGGCCTCCAATCCCATTAACGAATGCAGCATCGTGCTCACATATGCCCCGACGCCCGCCCCCTCTGCACCTTCGGGAAGACCAAGAATCCTTAAGTTCTTCCTCCTCGCATTGTTCTCCAGCACCTCCAGCCTTTCCACACATCTTTTGTGTTGTGCCTCGTGGATCTCCGTTTTCACCACCAGGCCCTGTATGTCGTCCTCATTCTCAGCAGCCTTTGCCTTCACGACCCGAAGCTCCTGTTCCTGGGTCTTTTGCTCCTCCTTTAGCCCCTCAAACGCTTGTAATATCGGGGCCAACAGCTCCTTCTTCATCTCCTTTTTGAGTTCATCTACGCAACGCCGCAGGAACTCTTGTTGGTCAGGGCCCCATATTAAACTGCCTTCTTCCGACGCCATCTTGCTTTGTGCCTGCCTTCCTGGCCGCTGCTCTTGAGGATCGACTGCAGTCCGGCTACTTTCCCCTCTTTTTTCCATCCATGGCCGGGGGGGGGATTCCCTTCTGGATTACCGCACAGTGTTATTTGCCGTTAAAATTGCCGATGGGGCTCCTATTAAGAGCCCAAAAGTCCGTTCCACCGGGAGCTGCCGAAACGTGCGACTTAGCTGGTCATCGCCGCACCCGGAAGTCCAATCCACAATAGCCTTAACCTCCAACCTTTGGAGATGTAGCTCCTCCATCTCACACCAACTCTCCTTTCTTTCCCAGTTTATGGTCCCTTATAAAATCATTGGCCTGTTCTGGGGTTTTTTGAAATAATACACCTGGCCTTCGAAAGTGACTCACAGTTTTGCCGGGTACAGCATCCCAAACCGAATCTTCCTTCAGTACAACAGGGCAGTGGCCGTGTCAAATCCAGCACGCCTCTTCGCCAGCTCTTCACCATTGTTCTGGTATATTCGGTCACGATTACCCTCCCATTCACAGTCTTGTTTCTCCCTGGTCCATTGTTGGATCTTATCCTTTTCCACAGACCTGTGCAACCGCACAATCACTGCCCACGGCGGCTCTCCTGCTCCCTGCCTGTGCTGTAAAGACCTGATGGGGCCCTGTCCATCTCTGAGGCCTTATCCAGCAACACCACCTCCACCAACCCAGCTAGCATCCTCCATACATATTTTGTGGAGCTCGTTCCTTCCACACCCTTTGGAAGACCCACAATTCGCAGGTTCTGCCACCTGGACCTACTTTCCTGCTCATCAATCTTCACATTCAACGACTTGCATAGGTCCCCCAGGATCCCACCTCTGCCTCCAGGGACACGATCCGATCACTCTGGTCGGACACCACCTTCTCCACCTCGCGTATCATCGCCCCATGTCCCTGAAGGCACTTTTTGACACGGTCCATCGCTCCTCGCAGAGGCGCTCCTACTCCCTGAATGGCCTTCAACCAGTCACCGTGCATCTCCTTCCTTTGCTGGCAAAATTCCTCTTTGACGAAAGCCATCAATGGCTTAACCACTGGCAACGACCCTTCCTCCTCCGCCTTTCTCGCAATTGTTGTGCCATAGGTCCACTCCTTACCAGGCCTTTAACTGTTTTTTGCCAGGTCTGGTAGCCAGTAGACATGTCAATCCTGGGAAGAATCCCTCTCCACCTATTGCACCACTTTCCTGTTGGAGCTACCCCACTAACGGGTATAAAGTGCCCAAACCAATGCCTTCGAGCCTGAGCTGCTCTGTGTGCGTCCACTCACTCCATGGCCTCCACCGGAAGTTCCTGTGATTCGTGTGCTTAATTGTCTGAGTGTATTGTAGTCCTGTTTGTGTGAATTTGACTTTCCTTTAATAAATAGTCTTTAAATATTAAACAACCACTGGGCTGGTTATTCTCACTGGGGCTTCACGTGACTCCTCATACCATTCAAAAAGCAAAATTGTATGTCCCCATGAGCCTGTGTTTCATGTTGGGATACCCCCTCAGATTCCATCAGCGTGGTTGGTGACAATTCAGGAGACTGACCACCGCATTCTGAAAGGGAATCGGAGCCATATGCTGGCTTTTCCAGTGATGCTCACATCCCAGGAATTAATTTTTGAAAACTCCAAAGAATTTAATTTTAGTATTGGAAAAGAGTTCATTTTTTTTTAAGTTTGTCTCCCCATGTCAGTCACTGCTGCATCTCCTGTTCAAACTGTGTCTGGCCTACTAAATCCTACATGTGCAAAACTCTGTGTTACATCATAAAATTCAAGCAGTGAGACTGAAATTGTGGGAAATGTCCACCTCAGATTGCCATTGGAAAACAGCCCTGGGCGTCTGTGTGTCTCCTGATTTCCTTGTGAAAAATTGTGGATAGTTACTATTTCAGAATCTAGTTTTACAAGTATTTCGTGTAAGATAGTGATTCATTGATGATCTATTGTTCTTGAGGATGATTTCTTCATTCAGAAGCTGTGTCATGGTTTCTGTACGTCATAGTTGATCATTTCAAAAAAATGTAGGTGACTTAAAAACAGCCTTCAGTTGGAATACTTCCTGCTGTGGTACTAACTCAGTTCACACAATTACTTTGTCCACATTGAGGCAGCAATTGAAAGTGCTGAGCTGTGGCTTAATTTCCCAGAGCTATGAAGGAATAAAGTTAGTCTGTCCCTGCTTGGCTCTGTCACGAAGCACACTGATATTATTGGCGAGGGTATCCCAACTTGGAACACCAGTTCGTGTGAGGGTGTATAGTTTTGTTTTGGTGTAAAGAGACAAGTGAAACCCCAGTGGGAATAAATAACCCAGTCATTGCATCATAATAATTGAAGACTATTTATTAAAGTAAAGACAAATACAGACTAACATGACGAGACTCTAACAAGTAAGGTATATGAATTTATGCATGCATACAGTTCATGTAGAATTCCAAAATATATCTACAATCCCTGAACTCTGAGACTACCCAATTTCCCCAAACACCATCCAAAATAAAGAAATGTGTAAGTTGCACCATCTTAATGTTACTACACACTTAAGGGATGGTAATCAAGTCTGTGAAATGTTTTTCCTGGTCCAACAAATGTATTTAAACTGCATTTATTATGGTTTTCTGCGCTGCATTGTCTCTAAGACTATGAGGCTGTCAGCTGGAAAACTGACTTGTCTACATGCTGAGGTTGCTAGATATTACCTGGCGTACCTTGCTTCTGAGGGTCCGGCCAATTATACATTTGTTTCTCTTTGTTTATGCCTTCTGTGTCCCTATCACTTCCTTGACTCTCTATATTAACATATGTATACCTCATTGATATTCCTCAGTTGTCTGTGTAAACTGTTTCTACTCAAGCCATTCGCATCAGATTCTTATTTCAACTATCTTTCAAACTGGTTACTGGGAGAGGCACATCTCATTGAGGCCATTTTGAATAATGGTTACTATTGTCTCAAGGCAGATTTCTACTTGTTGCTGGACATCTCACATCCTATTATATTTTGTTTACTTTGTTTTACTGCTGTTGCTGGGCACATTCATGACCGTTTGCAGTGACCTCTGAGAAATATACTTGTTGTCAACGTGTGACGATCATAAACGACTTCATTGTATACCTGCTGTCATAAAATAACGTACCAGCACACACTACCTGGTTTCTGACAGAGATCGGGACGGTAGAGGATACTGGGCATTTTCACAGTAATGTTTTGTGCACTCAAATAATCTAGAAAATTCTTTCTCCTGGTCTGCAGATGTAAAACATATTTTTCAGCAAATTTAGTTGCCCAGAGGATTATGATTGCTTTGCATCATCCATATTGTATTCATGTTCAGTTTTGAAGTGTTAAAAATGTCAGATTACTGGGCAGACCTTATGGGAAGCTGGTTAATTAATTAATATGGAGCCAGACAGACAGACATGTCCCAGGTCCAGTCTTCTGTTACACTGAGTAAATTGACCTCAGCCAGAGTGTTGCGATGTCAGTCTAGAATCCAAGTTAGTTACTGAAAGAGCAGAGCCACAAGATTCCATTGTTTGAAACAAAATAATTTTTCATTACATCGGAGTCACACAAAGAAAACACTAAATATTATCTTGGTAACCACTGAGAGAGAGTCCTCACTTGAAAGTTGTGGTTGCATTCCTGAAAATTGCGACTTGAAGTAAAATGACTTTGAAGAGAATCGTAGGTTTTCATAGGAATCATTGTTAAAGCCATATGTTCCTTCAGACATTTCTCATCTGGCTAAACGAATGTCTGAGTTGAGATACTGTACTGTCGCCATCTGGGATGGCCACTTCCCGATTACAAAATGGACACTTTGCAAAGGTTGCAGGGAAGATGGACAATACTGAGAAAACAAGCAGGTTCAGGGTTTGTCTGTTTATTGGAGCTGCAGCTCCCAGACTAGACCAAAACTGTAGGCCCATTAGCATACTAATGGCCCATCTCCAGGAACAAAAGAGTAACATTTCAGTAACCGATACCCGGCGCCAGAGGAGACCAGAACAAAGCAGGCCAATGGCCACCTAGGACACGCCCAGCCTTCAGGGCACCCACCCCTTTATTGGATGAAATCGATAGGAACGCTCAAGAAACAGCCCAATTGATTGGGGCCAAGTTCAAGGCCCGCCCAAAAGCACGCGAAGCCCCTTTGGGTTTCAGAAGGAGCCCCCAAGAGAGAATCGTTCTTTTGGATTCGGCTCTCACCGAGGAGAGACCCATCCACCAGCTGCACCAAAAGCAAGTAAGTCCAAGGTCAATGCATGCTACCAAACAGACGACCGTAGCTGTTCCCCTTTCACCACTTTGACCCCAGCAGCCTCAGATCTGAGTAACGGCCATTGTTCCTCTGACTGAGTGGGTGCCCGAAGCTAAGTATAGGCTTTAGCAGTAGTGATAGTTTAGTCTGTAGTATTTGTGCATGAGTATATTTAACTGTGTGTGTAAATAAATAAGCATTGACTTTGAACTAACTAACTGGTGTATCGGGTCTTTGATCAGTATTCGGTTTGAAACTTGTGGCGGTATCGAAAGATACCTGGCGACTCTCGAGCAAAACGTAATTAGAATTAAGGAAGGTGACCATATTGACCGCCATATTCAGAGCCAACGAAAAAGAGAAAACATTTAGCAACAGACCATACATGAGCAGCATTGTGCATTCTTAGTTAAAACAACTTGCAAAATAAAATGCGTCACTAAATATACAAGAGATGCCGTACACAATTCTGTACATTGTAAAAAGTGACAGTATTTTCACCTACATAGCATACTTTTAATTTACATTCACCATCCTCCATCTAGTGGCAGACCTTGATGGTGCAGGTAGAGCAGAAGTTCTGATTGCCTGCACTGACCAATGTCTGCCACTGGATGGAGCCCAGGACTTGAATGTGAGTTAAGCAGCAGAGTCCAGAGAGGAGCAACGAGAACAGATCACGGCGACAATGGGGAGAATGTGCCTGGAAAAGTAATCCAGAGACCCAGACTGCTGTTAGGGGGACATGGGTTAAAATCCCACCCAGACAGCTGGTGGAATTTTAATTAAATTAGTAAAAACGAAACCTGGAATTGAAAGATAGCCTCATTAATAGTGCCTATGATGCTGACAACAAACATAACTCATCTGGTTCCCTAATGTTCATAGGGGAAGGAAAGCTGCCATCCTTACCTGGTCTGACCTACATGTGACTCCACATGTGGAGGACTCCACATGGAATGTGGTTGACTCTTAAACTGTTTCCTATTGGTCTATGCAATAGCAATGATTACTTTTAAACTTTGCTTATGCAATGTATGGGGAATTCATCATCCAATCAAAAGGAAAAGGATCCTCCATTACGGAGAAAGTGGACATATTCCGGTTACAGGAGACTCACTTGGATGAAGGGAGCAGTTAAAATTGAGGCAGGATTAAATGGGGCCGGTCTTTTGTTGCCTTTTTTTTCAACGAGTAATAGAGGTGTGACAAAACTGATCAACAAGAATGTACCCTTGAAAGTATAGAACTGTGTTAAGGATAAGCATGGCAGGTATGTGACAGTTAGAGGGCTGGTGGTATATGAGAAGCCGCCTTGATGGTGAATATGTATGACCCAAATTACTTTCCAGAGTTTATCACTCTGACTTTTCTGGACATCGCAGAATTGGCCTTTGCTAATTCGTTTGTAGATGTTGACTTCAATTGTCATCTGTAGCCCTTGATTGACAAGCTCCCGGTCAATAAGGACATCCCCCCCTGTCCCCTTACAGGCTAGAGCTCTGGCCTCGGGGTATGACAAGGTGGGATATTTGGATGTGTGGAGAACTGCATCCTAGGGATGGAGATTTTACTTTTATCTTGTCCCCCCATCAGTGTCACACTAGAATTGACTTTTTTTGTGCTTAGGATGATCCTAGTCTCCTCTTAATCATAATCTTTATTAGTTTCACAAGTAGGCTTACCTTAACAATGTAAAGATGTTACTGTGAAAAGCCCCCAGTGGCCACACTATGGCGCCTGTTCGGGTATAATGAGGGGGAATTCAAAATGTCCAATTCACCTAACAAGCCGTCTTTTGAGACTTGTGGGAGGAAACAGGAATGCTTGGAGGAAACCCACGCAGACATGGGGAGAATATGCAGACTCTGAGCAGACAGTGACCCAAGCCGGGAATCGAACCTGGGTCTCTGGCGATGTGAAGCAACAGTGCTAACCACTGTGCTACCATGCCGCTCTTGGCAGTACTGTAATTTTTGATCATGCTCCCGTTTTCCTGAAATCTTTGCTTGAGGGAAGTTGCTGAAGGAGGTTAATGCAGCAAAGTTGGCTCTAAATTCCTTATTGAAGCAGCAGGCTCAGAGAAACTTCAAATTTGCAAAGCAGAAGCAATGAGTATAAGAACTTGGAGAAGGATCAGACCATTCAGTCCCGTCAGCTCGCTCGGCCATTCAATACGATCATGGCTGATCTCTTGTCCTCGACTCCTTCCTGCCAGTTCTCCATAACCCTTAACCCATTGCTAATGAAAAATCTGTCCATATCCTCAAATTTACTCAGTCCAGGCACTCACTGCATTCTGAGATAGTGAATTCCACAGATACACGACCCTTTGAGAGAAGTAGTTACTCCTCATCTCTGTTTTAAATCTGCTATCTCTTATCTTAAAGCTATGACATCGCGTTCTAGATTCCCCACACAGGAAGCATCCGCTCTGTCTACCTTATCAATATATCATCTTATAACCTCAATTAGATCTCCTCTCATTCTTCTAAACTCGAAGTATAGATCTAAACTGCTCAATCTCTCTTCATAGGACAAACCCCATATCTCTGGAGTCAATCTGGTGAACCTACTCTGAACTGCCCCTAATGCATCCTCCCCCAAATAAGGGAACCAAAACTGGACAAAAGCAAATTTACTGCGGATGCAGGAATCTGAAACCAAAGAGAAAATGCTTGAAAATCTCTGGCAGCATCTGTAGGGAGAGAAAAGAGCTAACTTTTCGAGTCCAGGTGACCCTTTGTCAAAGCTATAATACAGAGAAAGTGGGAAATATTTATACTGTGGAGTGAGAATGAAAGATGAGTCATTTCCCATTTCCCTGGGATTCTGTGGCTATGACTCATCTTTCATTCTCACTCCACAGTATAAATATTTCCCACTTTCTCTGTATTATAGCTTTGACAAAGGGTCATCTGGACTCTAAACGTTAGTCTTTTCTCTCCATACAGATGCTGCCATACCTACTGAGATTTTCCAGCATTTTCTCTTTGGAACCAAAACTGTACACAGTACCCCAGGTGCGATTTCACCAATGCCTTGTACAGTTGTAGCGACACTTCCCTTCTTTTAGACTCTATCCCTTTCGCTATAAATGCCAAAATTCTATTTGCCTTCCTTATCTGCTATACCTGCATAGCAGTTTTCTGAGATTGATGCACTAGGACGCCCAGATCCCTCTGCACCGAAGTGGGTGGGAGTTGGGTTGTGGGGGGTGGGGGGGGGAGCGGAGGTTAATGAAGACTGAGGAGATGAATGAGCCTTTTAGGAATTTCTATGCTGAGTTTTCTCAGACACATCAGTCTGGTGCTATGATGGCAAGTGTGGAATGTTTTTCCTTCTCCCTTGGATTCTCTGTGGCTTCGGAGGAACAGCGCTTGGCCCTTAATGCTCCTATTTCTAAAGACGAGTTGGCTGCAGCTATTGGGGAGCTTCAGCCATTCTAGGTCCCAGGGTCAGATGGTTTTGGGTGTAAGTTTTATAGGGAGTTTAAGGATCTGTTGATGGAACCGTTGGTACTGTCACTCTTTTGATGTAGGCTGTTGCCTCCAATGCTTTGGGACGCTAACATCTCCCTTATTTTGAAAACTAGGAAGGATCTGGCCATGTGCCTCTTCGAGGCCAATCTTCCCTTTTGAATGTTGACTTCAATTTATCGTCTGAAGTATTTTTTTTTTTTAAATATGTTTATTCAAAATTTTTCCAATAAATTTTTTGCCACTGCCTGGAGAACCCCTGCACAGACCTTCTTAAGACAAACTTTATCTTCTCCAACCTGAGAAACCCCGCCATGTCATTGATCCAAGTCTCCACGCTTGGGGGCTTCGCGTCCCTCCACATTAGTAAGATCCTCCTCCGGGCTATCAAAGAGGCAAAGGCCAGAACTCTGGCCTCTTTCGGTTCCTGCATTCCCGGCTTGTCTGACACCCCAAATATTGCTATCCCCTAGCTTGTTTTACCCGAGTATCCAAGACCATGGACATAGCCCTTGCGAAACCCCTCCAAAACCCCTCAAGCGCCGGACACGCCCAGAACATATGGGTGTGATTTGCAGGGCTCCCCAAACACCCCTCACACCTGTCCTCTACCCCCAAAAACTTACACATCCTCGCCCCTGTCATATGCGCCCTGTGCACCACTTTAAACTGAATCAGGCTGAGCCTGGCACAAGACGAGGAGGAATTAACCCTGCCCAGGGCATCACCCCACAGGCTCTCATCCAGCTCCTCACCCAGCTCCTCCTCCCATTTGCCCTTCAGCTCCTTCACCGAGGCTTCCTCCGCCTCCTGATCCTCTGTTGCTGAAACCACCGAGCTTGTAGTGCACCGCGTCGGCGGTAGCGTCAACGGTGCTGTCACCAGTGCCCCCAGGCTAGTACCCACACATGACGCCGCCTCCAGTCTTTTCCACGCCACCCCCTCTCCCTCCATTACCCATTTCTGAATCATTGCCACATTAACTGCCCAGTAGTAGCTACACAGATTCGGCAGCGCTAGCCCCCCCAGCTCTCTCGCTTGAAAAAGGCCTTAGGGATGAGAATAGGCAGGCACTGGAACACGAACAAGAACCTAGGGAGGACCGCCATCTTAACGGACTGCAGCCTACCCGCCAGGGAGAGTGGCAACACGTCCCATCTCCTAAAGTCCTCCTCCATCTGGTCTACCAACCGCGCCAAGTTGAGCTTGAGCAGGACCCCCCAACTCCTGGCCACCTGGATACCCAAATACCGGAAACTCCTCTCCACCCTCTTGAGCGGCAGCTCCTCCAGCCTCTTCCCCTGACCCCTCGCATGCACCATAAAGAGCTCACTCTTCCCAACATTGAGCTTGTATCCTGAGAAGTCTCCAAACTCCCTAAGGGTCTGCATGACCTCTGCCATCCCCTGCACTGGATCTGCAATATACAAAAGCAGGTCATCTGCATATAACGAGACCCGATGCTCCTCCCCTCCACGGACCAACCCCCTCCAGTTTCTGGACTCCCTTAATGCCATAGCCAGCGATTCAATTGCCAGGGCAAACAGCAGGGGGCACCCCCGTCTCGTCCCACGATACAACCTGAAGTACTCTGACCTCAGCCGATTCGTCGATACTCTCGCCACCGGGGCCTAGTATAACAATTTTACCTATCCTATGAACTCCTCCCCGAACCCAAACCTGCCCAGCACTTCCCACAGGTACTCCCACTCCACCCGATCAAAGGCCTTCTCCGCGTCCATTGCCGCCACCACTTCCGCCTCCCCCACCCTCTGAGGGCATCATGATCACATTCAGGAGCCTCCGCACATTTGCATTCAACTGCCTGCCCTTCACAAACCCCGTCTGATCCTCATGTATCACTCCCGGGACACAATCCTCAATCCTAGTGGCCAGGACCTTCGCCAACAACTTGGCATCCACATTAAGGAGCAAAATTGGCCTAGACAAGCCACACTGCAGCGGGTCCTTGTCCCGCTTGAGGATAAGCGAGATCAGAGCCCGAGACATCGTCGGGGGAAGAATCCCTTCCTCCCTCGCCTCGTTGAAGGTTCTCACCAACAACGGACCCAGCAGTTCCACAAACCTCCTATAGAATTCGACCGGGAACCCATCTGGCCCCGGGGCCTTGCCTGCCTGCATATTCTCCAACCCCTTAACCAGCTCCTCCATCCCGATCGGGGCCCCCAAACCTTCAACCTGTCCCTCCTCCACCCTTGGGAACCTCAATTGGTCCAGGAACCGCCGCATAACGCCTCCCCGAACAGGCGCCGGAATGTGGCGACTAGGGGCTTTTCACAGTAACTTCATTGAAGCCTACTCGTGACAATAAGCGATTTTCATTTTCATTTCATTTCCCAAACCACACTAACCGGTACCTCCCCATTATCATTGGCCTCTATGTACCTCTAAATGCACACCCGGGCCCGCCCACAGACCTCCTCATCCGCCAGCAGTCCCACATCCATGCGCCACAGCGGGCACTGGCCCCTCTCCTCCCCCAACTCCAGCTCCACCCAGTGCGGGGCGTGGTCCGAAATCGCTATGGCCGAGTACTCCATCCCCTCCACTCTTGGGATCAACGCCCTACTCACCACGAAGAAGTCTATCCGTGAATAGGCCTTGTGCACATGGGAAAAGGAGAACTCTCTCGCCGCTGGCCTGGCAAACCTCCACGGATCCACGCCCCCCATCTGATCCATAAACCCCCTCAGAACCTTGGCCACAGCTGGCCTCTTGCCTTACCTCGACCTAGATCGATCCAGTGCTGGGTCCAGTACTGTATTGAAGTTCCCCCGCCCCCCGCCGCCCCATTATCAGACTCCCCGCCTCTAGATCCGGGATCCGGCTCAGAATGCGCTTCATGAACCCTGCACCGTCCCAGTTCGGGGCATACACATTCACCAGCACCACCCGGGTCCCCTGCAGTCTACCACTCACCATCACATAAGGGCCCCCTTTATCCGCCACAATACTCATCGCCTCGAACGTCACCTGCTTGCTCACCAGGATTGCAACCCCCCTATTCTTCGCATCCAGCCCAGAGTGAAAGACCTGCCCCACCCATCCCTTCCTCAGCCTGATCTGATCCGCTACCTTCAGGTGCGTCTCCTGCAACATAGCGACGTCTGCCTTCAGTCCCTTTAAGTGCGCGAACACCCGGGCCCTCTTGACCGGCACATTCAGGCCTCTCGCATTCCACGTGATCAGCCGGATCGGGGGACCCCCCCCTGCCGACTAGCCATCTCCTTTCTTAGGCCAGCCACGTGCCCACGCCTCCCGCACTCTCCCACCCCCCAGGCGGGGACTCCCCACCCGGACTCTCCCTCTTGCCTCCAGCTCCCCCTCAGTCAGTACAGCAGCAACCCAGTCCGTCCCCCCAACCCCAGCCAGGCAGTTGCCTAGACCTCTTGCTCCCCCCATTGCACTCCTGTACGTCAGCTGACCCCGGCCGCTCCTGCCTCTGCCGATGATCCCCCGATTGAATTCCCCCTCGAAGTTCTTCCCCCTCGAAGTTCTTCCCCCTACGAGCCAGTGCAGGCTCCCATCCGGTACCACCTCCCGCGTCGGGCCACGCCCCCCTTTTGCACGGGAAAAAGCCCGCGTTTTCTGCCTCGGCTGGCCCTGCCTCCTGTAGAGCAGCTCCTTTCTCCTGCAGCCTCTCCCCAATTCCCAACGGCCCAGGGCCTCCGGCCCCCCCTCCCCCTTCAAGCACGGGGAACAGCCCCTCCAGATCGATACACAAGCCCAGAAAACACACATCAAATCAAATCACCCCTTCCCACAACTTGCAGCAAACCATTAATTTGAGTCCAGCTTTTCATTTTGGATGAAGGTCCACACCTCGTCCGGCGTATCAAAATAATGGTGTCGGCCCTGAAAAGTGACCCACAGCCTCGCTGGCTGCAGCAGCCCAAAATTTCACCCCCTTTCGATGGAGAACCTCCTTGGCCCGGCTGAATCCTCCTCCCCTCTTCTCTGTCAGTAAAACGGTGAAACCGCACCACCACAGCCCTCAGCAGCTCATTCGCCCTCGGCCTCCTTGCCAGCACTACTGTGTGCCCCATCCAGCTCCGGGGGCCTCGGGAAGTCTCCCGCGTCCATTAGCGTGCCCAGCATCGTGGCTACATACGCCCCGACATCCGACCCCTCCACGCCTTCAGGGAGACCCAGAATCCGTAGATTCTTCCTCCTTGACCTGTTCTCCAGGTCCTCAAACGTCTCCTACCACTTTTTGTGCAGCGCCTCCACTTTCACCGCCAGGCCCAGGATCTCATCCTCATTGTCCGAGGCTTTCTGCTGCACCTCTTTAATCGCCGTCCCCTGCGCCCTCTGGGTCTCCACCAGCCTCTCGATTGATGTCTTCATAGGGTCCAACATCTCTGCCTTCAACTCCGCAAAGCAGCTTTTCAGAAATTCCTGCTGCTCCCGAGACCACTGAGCCCACACTACCTGGTCTCCACCTACCGCCATCTTGCTTTTCCGGTGCCGCTTCTTTGACCACTCCGCTCCTGGTCCACTCCATACAGTGCTGGGGGGACCTCACTGCTGCTTTCCCACACCGGGAATCGGCGTCCAAGTGCCGCTGGAGCTCCTTAAAAGGGCCCAAAAGTCCATTCACGGCGGGAGCTGCCGAACGTGCGACCTACCCAGGCAGAGCCGCAACCGGAAGTCCCTATCATCTAAAGTATTGGCAAAACAGCTAGAGGGTATCCTCCTGACAATTATTCCGGGAGATCAGACTGTGTTTATTATGGGCAGGTTCTCTAGCAATGTTAGGCGATAGTTGAATGTGAATCTGGCCTTTCAGAAGCAGGCCCTGGATGGAATAATGTTCTCCTTGGATGCGGAGAAAGCCTTTGATCAGATTTAATGGAGTTATCTGGTGTACACGTTACAGAGATTTAGGCTGGGTGAGGACAATGTTAATTGGATTCAGGTGTTGTACCATACACCTGTGGAAGCGATGCTCATGAATGGCTTTTGGTCTGAAAATTTTGGACTCCACAGGGGGACCAGGCAGGGCTACCACTTTCCCACTTGTCATTGCGCTGGCCATAGAGCCATTGGAGGGACCCCCTAATATCAGGGCTGGAGTGTGGGGTTAAGCAGCACAAGATTACAATTTATGCAGACTATGTGCTACTATTTGTGTCTAAGCAGGACATCTGTTTTTAAACAAAATAATTTTACGGGATGTGCGGTTTGTTGGCTAGCCCAACATTTGGTGATCGTGGTGGTGAGCTGCCTTCTTGACTGCTGCAGTCCATGTGTTGTAAGTACACCCACTGTGCTATTAGGGAGTAAGTTCCAGGATTTTGATGCAGTAACAGTGAAGGGACGGCAATTTAGAGGTGAGGGACCTGGAGGGGATCTTCCAGGTGGTCGTGTTCCCATGTATCTGCTGCCCTTGCCCTTCTGGATGGTACTGGTTGTGGGTTTGGAAGGTGCTGCCTGAGGAACCTTGGTGAGCTCTTGCAGTGCAGCTTGTAGATTGTGTACACGGCTGCAACTGTGCATCGGTGGAGAGAGTGAATGCTTGTGGAAGGGGTGCTAATCAAGTGGGCTTCTTTGTCCGGATGGTGTTGAGCTTCTTGAGTGTTATTGGAGCTGCATTCAGCCAGGCAAGAGAGGAGCATTCCATCATACCCCTGACGTGCATTATAGGTGATGGGCAGGCTTTCGGGAACCAAGAAGTGAGTTACTTGGGCAGATTTCCTCTTGTTACCATAGCATTTATATGCTTGACCAGTTCAGTTTCTGATCAATGGTAACTCCCAGGATGTTGGTAGTGGAGGATTCGGTAATAGTAATGCCATTGAATGTCAAGGGCGATGGTTTGATTCTCTCTTATTGGAGGTGGTAATTGCCTGATACTTGTGTGGTGCAAATGTTACGTTGCCATTTGTCAGCCCAAGCCTGGATATTGTTCAGGTCTTACTGCATTTGCACATGTACTGCTTCAGTGCCTGAGGAGACGCGAATGGTGCTGAGCATTGTACAATCATCAGCGAACATCCCCACATCAACAAACATCTCCATCCCCACATCTGATCACTGATGGAGCAGCTGAAAATGGTTGGGCCTAGGATACCCTACCCCGAGGAACTCTAGCAGATCACTGACTTCCAACAACCATAACCACCTTCCTTTGTGCTAGGTGTGACTCCAACCGGTGGGGGGTTTGATTCCATTGACTCCAGTTTTGCAAGGGCTCTTTGATGCCATACTTGATCAAATTATGCCTTTATGCCAAGGGCAGTCACTCTCACCTCACCTGTGGAATTCGGATCTTTTGTCCATGTTTGAACCAAGGCTGTAGTGAGGTCACGAGTATTGTGACCCTGGCGGAACCCACACCGAGCGTCCGTGAGCAGGTTATTGTTGAGTGAGTAATTGCTGCTTGATATCACTGTTGATGACCCATTCCATCACTTTTTGCTGATGATTGAGAGTAGACTGATAGGGTGGTAATAGGTCAGGACGGATTTGTCCGCTTTTTGTGTACAGGACATACCTAGGCAGTTTTCAACATTGCTGGGTAGATGTCAGCGTTGTAGCTGTACTGGAACAACTTAGCTCATGGTATGGCAAGTTCTGGAGGACTGTCTTCAGTACAACGCAGCATTTCCATTATGTGGTGATGATGCATGATTGCAGCTTAGCAACCGTAAATGAATCATGGAGCAAATAAATATAAAAATCACCAGCTACCTGATTGTTCTGATGCCACCGATGTCACCTTTGGGGACCTGCTTTTGCTGAAAAGCTCCACTGATGAAATACACCAGCTTACTTCCATTTGGCTAAAGCACAACTCCTGAACACCAAAGGTGTGTTTGCCATCGGAGTTGTTAAGGGTCTTATTAAACTCTGCTCCCCAATCACTGAATTCATGTTTCTCCTTAGTCATTGTCTCAGGCTGAATGAGACAGACAGTTTGCAACGGTGGCATCCTGCTTAATCTTTAAACCTAATTATCTGTTCATCATGCAGACAATTTGCTTCTAACTGTGCAACTGCGTTTGCCTCCCCTTAACCTCCACTATCGCTTTGTCACCAATGTTCTCATTTTCCATCTTTCACCCTCCATGGCATCCAATTCTTGCTACACATAAACTGTCCTGCTTTCCCATCACTCTATCCGCCCACAGGTGGGCAGCACAGTGGTTAGCACTGTTGCTTCGCAGCGCCAGGGTCCCAGATTCGATTCCCGGCTTGGGTCACTGTTTGTGCGGAGTCTGCACGTTCTCCCAGTGTCTGCGTGGGTTTCTTCTCGGTGCTCTGGTTTCCTCCCACAAGTCCCGAAAGAAGTTCTGTTGGGTAATTAGGACATTCTGAATTCTCCCTCTGTGTACTCCGGAATGTGGCGACGAGGGGCTTTTCACAGTAACTTCATTGCAGTGTTAATGTAAGCCTACTTGTGACAAGAAAGATTATTATTATCCTTTGTGACTTTACCCCAATTTTTGTCTCTTCCTATTTTTACTCTGACTGCAATCTATGTGCATTCTCTATTCCTCTAGATCATTATGACAGAATCTTCAACCTCTCCGTGCTCTCTGGAATTCCGTCCCAAAGCCAATCTGCCTCTCCAGCTTGCCATCAAAAAAACACTCTTCAAACCATTGGGGTTTTCTCCTTACCCACTTACTTCCTGACGTGGCACATGCTTTCTACACAGTGTGAGGTTCCATGAAACATTTTTTCATGTTAGAAATGACTGGTGGGAGGAGACTCTTTAGGGTCAACTCCTCCTGTGCTTGGTTAAGCTTAATTCAGTTTAAAGTTCTGCACAGAAGTCACGGTCAGTTTCACCAAGACTGGGACAGAAGTCACTGCATTTGTTTCATTAATAACCGGCAAGTGGATTTTGTTAACCTGGAAGTCCCCCAAGTCACCCAATGCTTCATCCTGGTTGGAAGATTTGAAGTATTTTCTCTATTTGGAGAATATTGAGTATGCCATAAGAGGATCCACTCAGAAATTATTTTGTCGTTGGCAACCATTTGTCTTTCTTGAAAGAGTTAATTACCGTTGACGAATAATTTTCCTTTCTTTTGGTATAATTTTTGTTTGTCTATTGGGAGAGGGTTTTGGATTATGGTATGGTATTGTACCTTGTTTACCTGCTCTTTTCCTCTTTTGAAAATCAATAAAAAGAACACAAAAATAAAATGTCATGTAGATGCAAATGCTGCAGAGGGAGGTGTCTGTTGTGTTCCATGCTGACTTTGGACCAGAGCAATGAAAGATATTTTGACTATATTTCTGCCAACAAAACTACTGTATCCCAATATCCCACCTGACGTCAAAACCTCAACATAAAATACCAACTGTTCCAACATGCACATCAATATAATTTGCTGAACTTGGCTTGTTACAGCAAACTGTACTGCTTTCAGGAATCTTGTCACCTATCCAGTGGTATCCTGCTATAATTGCTGCATCTCGGCAATTAGAGAAGGTCTATGTTGTAGGCCTTTGTTTTTCAGGAGCAAGAAAAGTTAATATTGCAGTAATTTAGGTGTTTCAAGAATGACACAGTTGTACCATTGTTTCAAGTAAAATAAATAGACGCTATAAGGAGTCAATATAAAGCGTGTTGACTGTGGTACAATTTTACAACTGTCACTAATTCTAAGTAGAATGCATGTTTTTTCATGTTGCAAAGCTTTTGGGTTTGAGCATGCTGAATTTATGATACCTGATCGATGTTCATACTGCATATTTTGTTGTGCTTCAAGAGTAGCTTGAATATGTTTGTCTTTTTGTGGTTAAATTATGATTGAGCATCTGACTGGTTGGCTTGTTTGTAAGTGGTAATACAGTTGGCTATATTTGAGTTAAAAATGTGCAACTGGGAATGCTTGAGGCATGAGTGTTTATACTGGGGCAAATGTTGCCTCTGCAGAAAATGTACAATTTCAATGCTGAAAGAATTGTGCGGAATCATGGTGCTGAATTATTTGGTTGCATTAAGATGCATGTACGATGATTTTTCTTTGCCTAGGTGCATTTGGCGACTGAGAGAATGGGGTGGGGAACGAGAGAAAAAGTTGGCCATGGTCACTCAAGTTGGAAAAATTGCATTTAAAAAGTTATTTGCTATATAATTAAATAGTTATAGGGTGGAATTTATCAACTGTTCACGCCGGTAGAATATTCTGGTCCCGCCGATGGGGCATAGGTTTCCCAGCAAAGAAGGGTTGACAACTGCGGGATAGAAAATCCCATTGGCGGGCCACCTCCACTGCCGAAATACATGTGGTGGGTTAGTCAATAAATCCAGCCCATTATCTGCTATATAACTATAATGTAGATATTCTCACTTTCAGAAAGCATTTGATACGGTGCCAATGGCAGGTTGGTTAACAAATTAGAAATGTTTGGGATTGATTGGTGCTTGGCAGCATGAATTAGATGTTGGCCAAGAGAAGGGAAACAGGTTAGGTATAGATGGGCATTTCTCAAACTGGAGTGGAGTTGAAAGTGGTGTTCCCCAAGGCTCAGTGTTGGGACCCTTGCTGGTTCTAATTTATGTGAACAATTTCAAGATGGGTGTTGAGAGCAAAATCTGCAGATTTGCCAATGATACTAATCTAGGGAGAATGGTGAATTCTGAGGCTGATGCTGAGTGACCTCAAGCACTTTGACAAGTTGGCCAAATGGGCAGACAACTGCAGATGAATTTCAATGCTGAAAAACGTGAGGTCATGCATTTTGATAAAAGGAACAAAGGGAGACAAGACAGGCTCAATGTACAACTTTGAGGGAAGTACAGGAGCAAAGGAACCTCTGGGCTAAGGTGCAGAATTCTCTGAAGGTGGCCAGGCAAGTTGAAACAGTTGTTGATAAGGTTTATAGGATCTTTAGGTTTATAAATATCGGTGTCCCAGAGAAAATGCAGAAGAGATTTATTAGAATGACACCAGAAATTAGGAATTTTGGATACAAAGAAAGATGAGAGAAATTGGGTTGTTCACGTTGGATTAGAGAAGATTAAGAGGTGACCTTATTGAGATGTTAAAAATTATGAACAATTTCGACATGGGAGAGAAGGTTACTCTGTTTCCACCAGATGGTATATCAGTGACATGGAGTCACAATTTCAAGCTGGTCAGCAAGAGAGCTAGGAGTGAGATCAGGAGAAACTGCACTACTCAGTTGTTGGGATTTGGAATGCAGTGCATGGGAGAGTGGGAAAGCGGATTCCATAGGAGGTTTCAACTCTGTTCCAAGTGCCTGTGTTTGAGGCTGAAATCCGATAAACAATCTTGAGGCAAACCTTCCAGGAAAGGATTAATTTCCGTAGGTTTGATTTTCGAACAAGTGCTGTTCAACAGAGTCATTGCCGCTTTGATCAACACACCCTTTTTAACATGTTGGTTGTGATTGTCATTGTTCAACCTGAAAATGTCTCACGGGTTGATGCATGCATCAGTCACCTGTTCAGATTCAATTTCAGAACTGTACTTTTAAGTACAACCAGGCTGGTGTAATGGATTATAAAATAATGACAGACAAGAGGAAATTCTTTTGGACAATCTAAATTAATTAATCCAAAGAGATACAACATTCTCCACGTAGTTTTCGGCTGCTAAATGTTTCACAAATTTCCAACCACATCCCATCACCTGCCTCATTCTGAATGGCATCTTGCACAAACTGCATATATCTCGTTTTGATTACCATTGTCACACCCTATTCACCAACCTGTTGCTATTCCAATAACTTGAATTGGAGGCTCTACCCAAAAACACAGCAACAGGCAGAGGCCACTCAGTCACCTGAGCCTCTTTTTCCCCATTCAGTTGGACCAAGGAGGTTCTGAATCCATCATCTGCCTGTGACTCTGTAACCCGAACAAACATCCTAATCGCAATTGGCCCAACCTCAACAGCCTTTGGGAGAAGAAAAGTCCATATTTCCATGATCGTTTCTGTGAAAGTGTTTCCTAACAAAATCCATGGATAACCTCGCTCTTAGGTTTATGCACCTTGCTCTGGACTCCCTCACCAGAGAAAATAGTTTTTCTTGCCATGATAGGGTGTTGAAGTAATAGTTGCAATTGTTGACCAATTTTATGTAATTGTTCACCAACATGTGCAAAGTGTCCCAAATTTGGTGTTTTACCATGCTGCCTGTTTTATTTTTGCCAATTGTGTAAAAAGAATTAAATATCGTTACTCATATAAAAGTAGCTTCTTGTGGCCAGATTGACTTTGCTAGTTCAGCAACCAATGTTCATGTTTCGAGAATATAATTGGAAGCAACAATTTCAAAATTTCTCGTAAGTTTATAAAGTTCTCCTAAGCTCAAAGGAACTCTCAGGTTCATCACAAACTGGTGTTTTAGCTTCATCTAATATGAGATTTCTTCCTGCACTGCTTTGTTCCAGAGTTGGGTGGCTGTGACGACAATTGTATTATAAAGTTCAACACCGACCTCCTAGCAAAATTGGAAGTTGCCCTACAGTAGTGTTGAAGTATAAATGTACCTCCAGAAACCTCAGCTCTGAAGTTGGAGTAAGTAGGAATGTGGACTTTGTATTCTGCTACACTCTGAGCAAGGCAACGCTTCAGACAAAGGCAGTAGATTTATTTAAAAATTGCATTCCTGCCTCTTCTACCCTCCCCAATTTCTCTGGGATATGCATCAGAATGACTAGCAATATCTACCCAGGTCTCTGTCATTGTTGCCTTGAATTAGTTGCTGATAAATGAACACAAGTAGAGTAGTGATTTCAGATTATGATCCTTCCCAAAGGCATGGGATGATTAAAATCCTTGCTCTACGCTCCGCATTCCTTTTTTTTTTGCATTCATGGAATGTGGGCGTTGCTGGCTGGGCCAGCATTCATTGCAGATCCCTAATTGCCCTTCAGAAGCTGGTGATGAGCCACAACCTTGAACTGCTGCAGTCCATATAGTGTTGGTGCACCCACCGTGCTGTTGAGGCGAGAGTTCCATGATTTTGACCCGATAACAGTGAAGGAACGGCGATTACATTTCCAAATCAGAGTGGTAAATGGCTTGGAGAGGAACATCTAAGTGGTGGCGTACCCGTGTGGCTGCTGCTCTTATCCTTCTAGATGGTAGCGGTTGTGGGTTTGGCAGGTGCTGCCTAAGGAGCCTTGGTGAGTTCCTGCAGTGCATCTTGTAGATGGTACATGTGCCTGCCACTATTCATCAGTGATGGAGGGAGTGAATGTTTGTGGAAGGGGTGACATTCAAGTGGGCTGCTTTGCCCTGGATGGTGTCAAGCTTCTTGAGTGTTATTGAAGCTGTACTCATCCAGGCAAGTGGAGAGTATTCCATCACACTCCTGACTTGTGCCTTGTAGACGGTGGACAGGCTTTTTTTGCCGGGGGGGGGGGGGGGGGGGAGTTGCTGTCAGGGTGTAAGTTACTTGCTACAGGATTTTTAGCCTCTGTCCTGCTCTTGTGGCCACAGTAGCTATTTGTCCAGTCAAGTTTCTGGTCAATGGTAACCTCCAGGATGATATTGTTGCAACTGAAAACAGATACTCGATTTTTGGAGGATTATGTGAACAAACGTTGATCTCATTTGGGTAGGATGCAATGCCACGTTTTTGTTTGATTTTCCCCATTGCTTTTTTTTTTAAACATCTGCGTATTCATGTTGAAGATTACAGAAGCCACAGAACTGTACTGATGGCCATCTGGAACTTCATCCTGTACACGGCTGAACATTTATCTGTCGGGAGCTCGCTGGAGTTGAGTAATTCCATTGGTAGAAAAATGGAAAGTCTCAGGACATTTTATAAAAAAAGGAAAGATCCCGAAAGTTTTTGGAAAAAAAAATGCAAATCTGAAATTCCCCTGAAAATGCTGCCAACACTCTGCAGGCCTGGCAGTATCTGTGGAGAGAGGAAAGTGGGGTTAATGATTTTTCCGTGTAAAGTCATCAATCTGAAACATTAACCTCCTTTTCCTTTCTCCACCGCTGCTACTTAGTATTTTCTATGATTGCTCCACACCTAACCTGTTGTGTATGTACATTAAGTATCTCTACTACAAATGCAAGCGCCCATTTGCCAAAAAAATCTGATTTAAACAGCTATGACGGTAATGCTGTGGGGAAGTAATAGAATTACCTTCTATGTTTGTTTGTCTCCATAGAAACCTCAGGGTGTTTATAAGTTTATGCATTGGGCTGAGTTGAGTCATTAGTTAACCACATTGCATTTCATCGTTTGCTTAAATAATTAAGCAAGGATAAATTCATTGACTGCACGTAATGGTGAGTGCTGAAGATTTTTTTTACACGTGTTTAAAGAACCTTGACATGGTTCATTGCATTAATGGCACCTTTACAAATGCAGTTTATTGTTTCAAAGATAATTATTGTGTGCATGGCATTGGTCATTTTCTTCAACTTTTGTAAATTGAGAAAAAAGCTACTTTCTGAGTTCACAATACAGAATTGTCACAGTGCTTTGACAAAATCATTGTCCATGTCCCAGGGCAGCAAATGCACTGGGAGATGGGGTGCGGCAAGGTAGTCGACTTCTGATATGGGGAGTTCAAGTTGGTTGCCAAAATCAATGCCCCACCTAATGGCAGTGATGATCTGGTTCGCTTTCATCCTCTGGCTTACGTACATTGAGAGACGGTGTCTTTCAGGAAGTCCGAAGAGGAGGGCCTATTTATATGCAAAGTTGAGCAACTGAAGCGAGTCCTGTGCATTGGCGGGAGATTTGTTGCTTTAAGGCTTGAAGTTTGAAAAGCTGGCTGGTGTGGGGAGGAGAGTTTTGTGAAAGGTGAGCAAATTGAGGGCAAGAAAGGTTAACAACATCTTCACAATTTTAAATGTGAATAATGCCATGAAAAGCACAATTATTCAAAAGCTGTTTTATGACCAGAGTTTGATGGATAGCGCAGTGTCCACATGCATCCAAGTGTAAATAGAAAATGCAGAAGGAAAATAAGTGATAATCTTGCATGAACCTAGTCAGTAGAGTTTAGTGGTTACTTTAAAGCACTAATTTGTCATTTCACGTGACGCATGGTTATTGGTTTTAACCTAAAATGTCGTGGAAATTTGTACACTAGTTCAAAACAAATCACAGTCCATGCAGTTCCCAAGGAAGCTAATAGTTTTGAAGTAGCCAGAAAATTAAAGAAACTTTCTATTTAGCTGTAAATTTTTGTGAACCCTGACCAACTTGTATGCTATATGAATCCAACCTGATAGGCGAGACTGTTCAGACTCGATCTCGTGTGTATTTGACTCATTCTGGATATTCCATTTAATAATAATATTTTTAGTGTCACAAGTAGACTTACATTAACACGGCAATGAAGTTACTGGGGAAATCCCCTAGTCACCACACTCCGGCGGGTACATTGAGGGAGAATTCATAGATTCTCATAGAATTTACAGTGCAGAAGGAGGCCATTCGGCCCATCGAGTCTGCACCGGCTCTTGGAAAGGGCACCCTACCCAAGGTTAACACCTCCACCCTATCCCCATAACCCAGTAACCCCACCCAACACTAAGGGCAATTTTGGACACTAAGGGCAATTGATCATGGCCAATCCACCTAACCTGCACATCTTTGGACTGTGGGAGGAAACCGGAGCACCCGGAGGAAACCCACGCAGACACTGGGAGGATGTGCAGACTCCGCACAGACAGTGACCCAAGCCGGAATCGAACCTGGGACCCTGGAGCTGTGAAGCAATTGTGCTATCCACACTGCTACCGTGCTGCCCAGTTCAGAATGTCCAATTCACGTAACAAGCACGTCTTTCGGGATTTGTGGGAGGAAACCGGAGCATCCGGAGGAAACCCACGCAGACACTGGGAGAACGTGCAGACTCCGCACAGTGACCCAAGCCGGGAATCAAACCCAGGTCGTTGGCGCTGTGAAGCAACTGTGCTACCGTGCCATCCGTGTTAATTTGAGAAATCTATGTTAAAGGCTAAAACATCCAGCGTAACACGCTACCATGTTTCCAAAGTGAGGGGGGAAGAGGTCAATTGAGAAGTAGTAATTCGGTGACCGTTTGATGCATCTCATCCATGCGAGAATGCTGAGCTAGGATAAAGTGTGTGCAAATAAGTTGCAAGAGCTCATTGTTTTTAAATAAATGTGATAAAGTGTACTTATTGGCAATTGTCTATTAGATAAATGGTAACTGATGCTTATCATGCAATTGAGGTTGGTGAAGTTAGTATTTTTAGGATTGCAAATGTTCAGGACACAGAAATTCCAGTTTCCCAAACAAGTGATCATAGTAACCATTTCGTAAAGGGGTTATTTCCCAGGCTTAATTTGTTCTTTGACATAGAGTTTTTGTTTCGGTGCATGGTGCATGTTTGGAGGCGCAGTCCTTTGATAAATACTCTCACAATTTAAAGTTACTTAAAAGCATTTGTCCAAATATTGGGAAGCAAATATGACCATGTGTTTGAGGATATTACCAAGTTTTAAGTTATCAGAGAATTTCTGTAAGAAAAGAATTAACAAGTGTCGGGATTGACCAGTGTTACAACCTCCCGAGGGATTCAAAGTTTAAAGTTCAAATTCAAACTTTAAGTTAAAAGCTGAAAGGGTGACACAAGTTTTCACAGGTTAAGACCTTAACTGTAACAAAATATGTAAAACACTTAAGATTCTCTTTGGAGGCAACTCTTAATTTAACTCACAAAACAGAACATGGCACGGTTTATTTGAGCATAACCAAAAACATACTTCCCAGACCTACTTTGGAACGTCCTTTAAGTGGATATTGAATTCCCACAGAACCAGTACAAGGCGATTCTCAGCTATCAAGGGTTTTACTTCTGCTATTTTCCTTTCTCAACAGAGGAACATTTGATCACCTGAATTGTCTTGCACAGGGAATTTTTGTCCTGCCAAAGATTCTTCCTCGAGGGCAAGTGAGGCAAATCTTCTAACCATTTTTTAAATCCTCATGAATTCTGTCTTTTCAATCTAAGTGTAAGTTCTCACTCTCATTCCTGTGTGGTGAACCACAGCATCTTGTTGTTTATAACTGCCCGTCCTCTCCCCAATTCTGGCAGGCTGGGAGTTTTCAGGGATATCTTAGACCCTTGCCTCCTCAAAGCTCATCTCTATCAAGACGTAAATCACATGGACCTTGTATCAAGGTAGAAATATTGATTAGCTAGTCTTGAAACTCTACTCTCTTGCAAGTTGATGGACAGTTTGAAGCATAACTATTTACAACCTGACATTATCAACACTCCTGGGATTTGGAAGCTCCCAATCTATCCATCCACACAGACTGCTGCCGTTGTCTCCAAGTGTAAATGCCTTGAACCACCTTCCGAGCAAAATCATTTGGGGCCCCCTTTAATCTCTGACAATCAAACTACCTAGGCTTGCTGTCAGGTTGACTTCAGAACAGGTCCCATGACCCCCTTCATTTTACTTTAAATTATAATTACAGCCCCAAAACATAACAGTCTTATAAACCACATAATTGTAACACATCCAAGTAAAAGGACTAACATTACAAATGGCTCCAGAGTGCTCTTGAATTGTACAAGACATTTCAGAAATGGGCCATCTTTAAAAATAATTGAATTCAAATGTAAGGGGTAGGCTGGGTTTGCCATCAGAGATGGGACTTTCAATATTAATTAAACTGCTGTGAGTTTGTTTGTACATAATGTAAAAGAATATGTCTAGTGTACTCATAGCTGGCAATTTTTGTACACTTCATTGCAAATTTGAATTTTAGATTACTATATAAGGTTTTGGTGTGTCCACTCTGTTAATGAAGTAAAGCTTGACCTGAAGTGAAGTTGGGTTGAATACGTGAGCAGATAATTATTTAACTCTCCCTCTTTTGGCTTCCTGCTCTATTCTATCTTCCCCATCCTCTAACCCAGCTATCACCTTTTCTTTTACCAAGCTGCCAGCTCCTACCTGACCCAAGATGTTGTACCATTCCTTCTATCCTCATCTCATCCACTACTTTCAAAGATCCACCTTCATTCTCGCCAGACTATTTCCCATCCTTCGAACTTGAAGGTTGCATATAGGCTTGATACCTGTGTTCAGGAGATCAACTCATGGATTCATGAAGAAATGTTGTGTCTAACAAATGTCATGTTTTGTCAAGTAATAAAGTGTGCATTGATTAAAGATAATTGATAAGGATTCATAAAAGCTGTTTCATATGCTGCATTGAAGCCTTGTTACTGGAAAGTAGATTATACAATTTTAAGGACAGAAAAAAGGGATAATGAGTCTGTTAATCAGACTGGAGGATGCTAATCGGTGCTATCCAGTGTGATCATTGTTCTTGATTTTTGTATATTGACCATCCAGACTTGTGCATGGGGAACACCACGTCGATATATGTAAAAAAAAAGTGCAATGAAACAAAGAACTGTCTCTTTCATGGTGAAAGATTTTCTTCTTAATTCTTCCTCTAACACAAACTAGGTGGATCTTCCAGGCCAGTTTCAAATCCTTATGAATTTGGTATTTTCAATCTGCGCATGAACTCAGCTCCAAGGCAATGACAAACACATGGGCCTTGTATACAGGTGGAAATGTTGTTTAACTATCCTTGAGACCCCAACTAATCTTGGAAGTAAATGGACAGTATAAGGTGTAATAGTTTACAACCTAACATTCTCAGCACCTTTGTGGCACTTTTCTCGTAGACTAACTGCTATACAACGGGTGCAGTTAACATTGTCTCCCAAGTGTAAACACCTTTCGCCTTCGAGCAAAACAATCGGGGCCTCTCATTAGTCTTGGACAGCTACATCACCCAGATGGAGGGATTAATGACCAGGGGGCATAGATCTAAAGTCATGGGCAAGTGCTGAAAAATGGGATTAGAATACTTTGGTGGTTGTCTTTGATTGGTGCAGACATGATGGGCCGAAGGGTCATTTCTGAGTTGTTGACCTCTATGACTCTAGGCTTGCCCTGCAAACTGCAGAACAAGTCATGTGGCCCCCTTTTATCCTGAACTAAAGACACAGTACTAAAATTTCATGGACCTCATTTTGTAACAAAGCTAGAACTGTACCTTCAGATAATGTTGCTTTGGGGTAGCATGTAAATAACCAAGGATAGATGCTTGGGCGGCACCAGGTATAAAATGTGGGATCACGAGGAAAAGCTATTGCAAGTAATTCTCTGGCTATTGTTAGATAGGAATGAAACCACATGGAACCAAGTGGGCAATTGAAGAGGAATTTGAGAACCCTAACGCCTGAAGAGAAAGAAAGTTGCTCATAATACTGACTAACATGGGGACCAGAAGAGGAAGCTGGATGATCAGTTTTGTGAGAATATGACTTGGTGAACAGGAGGTGGATCTCATGGACAAGGTGAGCTCTGAGAGATCATGAGAGGTGATGGGAGTGAAATTTTAGAAAGATATGAGTTAAGATCTGTGGGTGGTGGTGAGCATTAAAGGAAATATGGCCAGGTGGGCAAGTGGAAGAAATAAATGATTGGATTGTCTCAATCTTGGTGACAAAAGCAGAGCCAGATTTTTGATCTTGCAGAATGAAGCCAATAAGGGCTATTTAAAACAGGTGGGAAAGTGGAGTTGAAGCAGAAGATTTGCGACGATAATTTTGAATGTTGGAGTGTGCTGAGTATTGTCTACTACTTGTATTTCTTGTATTCTTCTGACATCTGCAACATCACACCTGTCTCTGGGACGGTTGGAATCCGTGAACTCTGGTCAGGTGTTTTCTTGGAGACCTGCTTGCTCACAGCCCAAATGAACTTGCCACCTTTTTTTAAAAATCCAATGTGTCCAAATAATGCAACGTTCTTCTAAATTTTCGATCTAAAATACAGTTCTTGAAGATGTGGGTCCCTATAAGTATCCACAAATCAACTATTATTCTGCTGATCAAGAATCTAAGCAAAATTGAAGTGTCATAGTTGCACAAGTGAGGAACAAGAAAAAAGTTTCAACTTCAAGCTACAGACAAAGAACAAAGAAAAGTACAGCACAGGAACAGGCCCTTCGGCCCTCCAAGCCTGCGCCAACCATGCTGCCCGTCTAAACTAAAGACTTGTACACTTTCGGGGTGCATATCCCTCTATTCCCATCCTATTCATGTATTTGTCAAGATGTCCCTTAAACGTCACTATTGTCCCTGCTTCCACCACCTCCTCCGGCAGCGAGTTCCAGGCACCCACTACCCTCTGTGTATATAAAAAAAAAAAAAAAAACTTGCCTCGTACATCTCCTCTAAACCTTGCCCCTCGCACCTTAAACCTATGCCCCCTAGTAATTGACCCCTTTACCCTGGGAAAAAGTCTCTGACTATCCACCCTGTCTATGCCCCTCATAATTTGGTAGACATCTATCAGGTCGCATCTCAACCTCCTTCGTTCCAGTGAGAACAAACCAAATTTATTCAACCTCTCCTCTTGGCAACAACCTGGTAAATCTCTTCTGCACCCTCTCTAAAGCCTCCAAATCCTTCTGGTAGTGTGGCGACCTGAATTGAACACTATATTCCAAGTGTGGCCTGACTAAGGTTCTATACAGCTACAACATGACTTGCCAATTTTTATACTCGATGTACCAGCCAATGAAGGCAAGCATGCCGTATGCCTTCTTGACGATTTTCTCCACCTGTGTTGCCTCTTTCAGTGACCTGTGGACCTGTACACCTAGATCTCTCTGACTGTCAATATTTTTGAGGGTTCTACCATTAACTGTTTATTCCCTACCTGCATTAGACCTTCCAAAATGCATTACCCCTCATTTGTCCAGATTAAACTCCATCTGCCATCTCTCCGCCCAAGTCTTCAAACAATCTATATCCTGCTGTATCCTCTGACAGTCCTCATCGCTATCCGCAATTCCACCAACCTTTGTGTCGCCTGCAAACATTAATCAGGCCAGTTACATTTTCCTCCATATGATTTATATATACTATCAGATGCAAAGGTCCCAGCACTGATCCCTAGAATTATATCTTGAAGGACTGAATTTAATCTGTAAAAGTATCTTTCATCCTTTTTTGAAATAAATTTAGAGTACCCAATTCTTTTTTTCCCAATTAAGGGGCAATTATCATGGCCAATCCACCTACCCTGCACATCTTTGGGTTGTGGGCGTGAGGCCCACGCAGACACTGGGAGAACATGCAAAATTCACACGGAGAGTGACCCAGGTCTGGGATCGAACCTGGGTCCTCAGCGCTGTGAGACAGCAGTGCTAACCACTGCACCACCGTGCTGCCCTAAGAATCTTTTATCCTTATCTGCATTTAATCTTTGTATGTGTTCAGTGACTAACTTTATTATTTCAGTAACTTTGGCGGTAGTTTTGTAATGAATGAACCTTTATCTTGTTTAAGACTAAAGAAGGTTTGCTGGTTATTTTCCAACTGAATCACAGACATTTAAAAGAGGGCTACATACACACATTCTTAACTCACAGACCACTTTGGAGAAATGTCTTTTACATGCTTGTGCCACAACCTTTTACATCTCTTGACATTAAGCTGTTCTTGTTTGATCTCCAATGCCAAATGAGCAGGAGGTTGTAGGAAGAGCCCAAAGGAATTCAACATGATGTTTGTCATGATGGCATCAGATCCTTGTGATGGGAATCATGTATTTGTGTGCTGAGCTATGCTCACGTTATTCCAGTTTTTACCCAGCCCTTTTGAAGCTGAAATTGAAACCTGCACAAAAGGCATGGATATTTGCATTTCAGAAATTAAAATTTGGATAATATGTGCCATTTCAACGGATAATTACTTGCGCTAAAGTTACCGTTAAGTTTAAGTGAAAAAGACTACTGTTAGTGCATGCCTGCACTTGCCCATAGCAGCTGGGGAGAGTGAGGGCCGCAGAGATTTTACATGAATAGACCAATTGAAGGGTTATCAGATGCTAGCTGAGTTGTCTGGGCTTGGTTTGTAGTAGTTGGGGCATATGGTATCAGCATTGCATCAGGCTGTGACCAGCTGTTGGCAGTCAAGCTATGAAAGACCCTGTTGTTAATTTACGGCGCCAGCCAGGGTAAGTCATCAAAAAGGCAGGAAGTCGTGCTTGAACACTAAGTATAGACGCGTGCAGATATCTCGAGTCCATAGCTCTTGAGAACTGAGGAGTTGCCACAAACTCAGTGCTCCAGCATCAGCTCAGTTGAAAAGGACTGGCGTTATTTGTAGCTGAGGGTTCTCCGAAAATAGATTTGACACTTTAAGATTTGCCGGGAATTTTTTAATAGTTCCATAAAGATCGAGGATCTATGTGTCACTTGGTTCTGGAATAATGTACTGGAAGCTGATGTTATGTGACCTTACTGGAAGAGGATTCTTTTCTTCCTTTTGCAGAGGAGGTAAAAAAAAAAATCCGGGGTTCTTGTAATTGTTTTATGTTTTGTGGTTTTTATTTGTTGAATACATAAGATTGTACGTTGGAGTGAAAGCAATGATGCTTCTGCTAAAAGATGAGTAAACAAATACTCCTCTCATTAATCTTGTTTCATTCAAGATTTTTGTCCTTTTAATTTCACTTTCCTTTTGATTTTTCTCCACCCTGTTCTGAAGGAGTAGTTCAACATGTACTGGAAAGCATTCAATACCTTAAATTACTATTCCACCTGGTGAATGTTGGCAAGCTATTTAACTGTGAATGCATTACAGCTGGGTCTGATGATGTCTTCGGCTGATATTCAAATATGTCTAATACCAGCATGTGGATCATGTCTCATTACTCTGTTGGTTGACCTGGGGTGTTGAGACCAATTCGGTCTCACCTGTGCTCTGCTACATTGAGCTCCATACTTGGAACGCTTGTTCTTCATTTTTTGACAGTCACGGCCTCCACAATAAATTCTTGCCTTTGCATTTTGGTGGTATCAACCCATAGTTGCATATAATTGCATTCGTGCCACGAGCTCTTTAATGCTTTATTTAGGTGACCATTTTGCATGAGATGCATAAGCTGTGAACGATGGTGACACACCAAGGCTGTAATGGTCTATTGATCAGCAGAAGGAAACTGGTCTTAGTTTATTTTCCTCCCGTCGCTTTTCAATAACCCACAGACAGAGGCCAATTATAGCATCTTTATAGCTGCATGTTGAGTTTAACTAAAATGCATGCGAGAAATCGAAAGACTCTTGGGGCATGTTCAAAATGGGTGTAATTCTTCCTACATATGGTTAGCTACAGCTATCCCTATTCAATGGGTATTTGCCATTGACCATCCTCAGTTTGAAGCTGATCAGCCAATCAACAAATCGATCCGTTACCTGTATTTCTTTTGCTGAGGGGGAAAAGGCTGCTTATAATTCATGTATTTTTTGTACTCTGGTGTTGAATGTGCTGTAGTTTGAAGCGATCCAATCAATTATATTTTGTCATTTCAATATATTATACAGTGTATGAAATACACTGGTCCACAGCGGACGCTATCTCACTGGCTCTGCAATCAACACTCGAACACCTCGACAACAAGGACACCTATGTAAGACTGCTGTCCATCGACTACAGTTCCGCCTTCAACACCATTATCCCAACAAGACTAATAACTAAACTCCGCAATCTTGGACTTGACCCCTCCCTGTGCAGCTGGATCCTTGACTTCCTCACCAACAGACCACAATCTGTCAGGATAGGCAACAGCACCTTCTCCACAATAGTCCTCAACATCGGAGCCCCGCAAGGGTGTGTGCTCAGTCCTCTACTGTACTCGCTATACACACATGACTGTGTGGCAACATTTAACTCCAACTCAATCTATAAGTTTGCGGATGATACAACTGTGGTGGGCCGCATCTCAAACAAGGATGAATCAGCCGACAGGCGGAAGATAAATCACTTGGTTGCATGGTGCACCGAAAACAATCTCTCAAAGTTGGAAAGACCAAGGAACTGATCATCGACTTCAGGAAGCGCAGCACGACACACACTCCTGTCTGCATCAATGGCTCCGAAGTGGAGATGGTCGATAGCTTTAAGTTCCTGGGGGTCACCATCACCAACAGTCTGTCCTGGTCCACTCACGTTGATGCAACAGTCAAGAAAGCCCAACAATGTCTCTACGTCCTACGGAAGCTGAAGAAATTTGGCATGTCTGCATCGACTCTCACAAACTTCTACAGATGTGCGATAGAGAGCATCCTATCCGGCTGCATCACAGCCTGGTATGGCAACTGCTCAGTCCAAGATCGCAAGAAACTGCAGACTGTGGTGAACTCAGCCCAACGCATCACACAAGCTTGCAACCCCCACATTGATTCTGTATACACCTCTTGCTGCCTCAGGAAGGCAGACAGCATTATCAGAGATCCCTCCCACCCAGGCATTGCCTTCTTCCAGACCCTTCCATCAGGCAGAAGGTACAGAAGTCTGAAGACTCGCACATCCAGACATAGGAACAGCCCCACAGCTACAAGACTCCTCAACGACTCCCCCTCGGACTGATCTGTTCCCTGTAAGAACACTATTCATGATGCCCTTGGCCGTCCAAGCCTCCAGGGATCTACTCCCCCATCTGTTCCATAAACCCCTTCAATTCCTTTGCCACAGCTGGAACCCTCCCTGTCCTGGATTTTGACCGGTCCAATTCCGGATCAATGACTGTATTGAAATCCCCTCCCATGATCAGGTTATGTGACTCTAAGTCTGGGATCTTACCTAACACCCACCTCGTAAATTCCACAACGTCCCAGTTCGGAACATATACGTACCACGCGCACCCCCTCCAGCTTCCCACTCACCACTATGTACCTGCCTCGCGTGTTTGCCATGATTCTCCCTGCCTCAAATGCCACTTGTTTATTAATCAGAATCGCTACCCCACTGGCCTTTGAGTCCAGCCCGGAGTGGAATACTTGACCAACCCACCCCTTCCGACATTGAAATAACATTAAAAGTAACGTTAAGTATACATGTCTGGCTCTGACTGTCTGCTGCTGTAGACTAACTGAGCCATGCAATTGGCAATTTAAGATACGTCACTTAAAAGTACACATGTCATAGCACAACATCCCCTTTTTTTCTCTGAACCAAGGTTCAAATAACCTTAATAAGATTCAAACTATTAAATAACTGAATAAATGATTATACAAAGCAATGCATTTACAAGTCTCTAAAATATATCAGCGTTTTTATTTTATCTGTCCAGACTTGATTCCAGTGATCTTTGGAGCTGCCATACATTTTCAGAATGCTGGCTAGGGGTGGTTTGTTTGTGCTGAGTCTTGCATTGTGTTCTAGTCGCAATAGGATTACTTGGTACTGGGGAAGCATGGTGGTGCAGTGGTTAACACTGCTGCCTCACTTCGCCGAGGTCCCAGGTTCGACCGGCCTTGGGTCATTGTCCATGTGGAGTTTGCACATTCTCCCCATGTTGCCGTGGGTTTCACCCCCACAGTCCAAAGATGTGAAGGGTAGGTGGATTGGCCACACTAAATTGTCCCTTAATTGGAAAAGATGAATTGGGTACTCTAAATTTAACAAAAAAGGATTACTCGGTGCTTCCAATTGTGGCATGATTTGGCATCTGTTTCTTCGTGCTATCATATGAGGTGTTCCTACTTGATACGATCTTGGTTCTGGGTGCATGCGGACGATTTCTTGTAGATTCCATATGACGTCATTTGGGTCTTGTACTCAAACTTTCTGTCTGATGTTCATATTGGGTAGTTTGTAATTCATATGCTGGTCATGGGAATCTTTCACCTTGTCCTGTTTTTCAATCAATGTGTTGTCATGTGAGAGTACCTTTAAGAAATGGGTGTTTACAGTGATGACAGAGTGTGGGTGGAGCTGGGCTGTCTGTCAGCTTTTTACTTTCGTTTTGGCTGTTTGCTGCAGGGTGTGTTTTAGTTTCGTTTTCAGTGTTGGAGCTGAAGCCAGACCAAACAGGTGTACTGCTGTTCTCTCTGCCATCAAAAAACTATCTCTTGATCATTTGGTGAATTCAGAATTATAAATGTTCTCAGTAGTGAATGCAAGCATCATGTGCTTCTGTTAAAAGGTGTTTCTTTTGTCTTCTGGATGTTGTTTGGGAAGTTATTAAGCATTACTTAGTGTTGTATTCTTTGGGGGTTGTATTTGAATTAATGGTTGCTAAGATGTTCACTGCATGTTTTAAAAAGGTTAACTTGAGTTTATAGAATGAACATTATTTTGCTTTAAAAAATACTTTTCCATTTCTGCTGTACCACACCTGTAGAATGGGCCTTGTGCTCCCCATACCACAATCTATTAAAAGTTGTGGGTCAGGTGAACTCCATGATACACTTTGGGGTTCTCGAAATCCTGGTCCAGAACAGTGTTACGTACTGCTGGGAGTATCAGTGAGTGATAACTGGGACGCATAGCTGCACTTGTCTGCTGAATAGCAATTCAGTGTTTGGTTCTGCAGTGCAATGAATTGTACATGTTCAGAAAAGGTATTTAGAGGGCAGCACGGTGGCACAGTGGTTAGCCCTGCTGCCTCACATCGCCGAGGTCCCAGGTTCGATCCCGGCTCTGGGTCACTGTCTGTGGGGAGTTTGCATATTCTCCCCGTGTTTGTGTGGGTTTCGCCCCCACAATCCAAAGATGTGCAGGCTAGGTGGATTGACCATGCCAAATTGCCCCTTAATTGGAAAAAAATAATTGGGTACTCTAAATTTACAGAAAAAAAGAAAAAGGTATTTGTATTCGGTTCAAATTGTGCCACATAGCCTGTTAACTGATGATCTGCATTGCAGAGTTAGGTGATCTCGTTCCATTGTTAGCACGGTTTCCAGTGATGCTCCTTGTAGTCTGTGATCTTTGCCAATTTCCTGATGCTGTGGTGACCAAGGACAAGTCACTGCACGCCAGTAGACCTACAATCATTCGACCCATGCTTTTCACAACATAAAACATCTGGGGTAACCAGTGTGAGCTTTTGTAATGGATCCCAGGGATGGAATCTGTGTGTCATTCTACACAATAGGTTTGGTGTACATACATTGTGTTTAGGTGGTTAGACCTGCACCTGTATCCATTTTTGCACATAAATTATTTTGACCCTACATCTGAGCGCATACAATCTCAAGAGTGGCAAAGGCTTCTGTGGCACCATCATGCCAATACATGCTTTTATGGTCACCATGCTGAATATCTGCTCACTTTGCTGTCAGTGGTCTGGCCATCCCTCTCATCTAATAATGTAGCTTGGCAAGACATTTCAGGGATCTTGTCTTGACGATGTCTGGTCTGCAGTGTTTTAACTCTCCTTGGCCACCTGTAGAGACAGTAAGCAACAGTAATGGAGTCCCTCCGGTCTGTGAGTTCTGCTTCAGGTTAGACTTTGCAGCATCAGCTATTTAATTCATTTTCTTAAAGTGCATAGCAGGTAGCCTCATAGCAATTTAAACAATCTTGTGGGACCAGTTGCCTTCTGGTTTGAGTGAGGTACGATCCGAACTAAGGTATGATGTGCAGAATTTGTACATTGCTGTAGAATCACTTACACAGGATGAGGTTTGATAGTTGTTTCACTTGCACACATGTATGTCCTTGTTCAAAAAAGTTGTAAGGGGAGCGCCAGCAATTACAGACCAGTCAATTTAATATCTGTGATGAACAAGCTTCCAGAAACAATTATTCGGAGTGGAATTAGTCGTCACATGGAAAAATGTGAATTGATTAGAAAGAGCCAGCATAGGACGGCATGGTGGCGCAGTGATTAGCACTGCTGCCTTACGGCGCCGAGGACCCAGGTTCGATCCCAGTCCCCGGTCACTGTCCATGTGGAGTTTGCACATTCTCCCGTGTCTGTGTGGGTTTCATGCGCACAACCCAAAGATGTGCAGGGTAGGTGGATTGGCCACACTAAATTGCCCCTTAATTGGGGAAAAAAAAAGATTTGGGTACTTTAAAATCTTTTTTTTTTAAAAAAGGAAGAGCCAGCCAGCATGGTTTTCCTTTTTTAAAAGTAAATCTGGAGTACCCAATTCATTTTTACCAATTATGGGGCAATTTAGCGTGGCCAATCCACCTAACCTGCACATCTTTGAGTTGTGGAGGGGCAACCCACGCAAACACTGGGAGAATGTGCAAACTCCACACAGGCAGTGACCTAGAGCCGGGATCGAACCTGGGACCTCGGCGCCATGAGGCAACAGGGCTAACCCACTGCGCCACCGTGCTGCCCCAGCCTGGATTTCTTTTTTTTTTTCTTTTTTTAAAATAAATTTTGTGTACCCAATCCATTTTTCTCCAATTAAGGGGCAATTTAGCGTGTTCAATCCACCTACCTTGCACATCTTTGGGTTGTGGGGGCGAAACCCACGCAAACACGGGGAGAATGTGCAAACTCCACACAGACGGTGACCCAGATCCGGGATCGAACCTGGGACCTCGGCGCCGTGAGGCAGCAGGGCTAACACACTGCGCCACCGTGCTGCCCTCCAGCATGGATTTCTAAAGGAGTAATAGTGTTTTACTAACTTGCTGGAGTTTTGATTTGAAGAGTTAACAGAAAAGGTCGATGAGGGCAATGTTGATATGGCGTACATTGACTTGCAGAAGGCATTCGATACTATGCCATGCATCCGACTTGAGAAAAATTATAGCGTATGGAATAAACGGGGAAGCAGCAGTGTGGATACAAATTGGCTGTATAATAGGAAGCAAAGTGTAATGGTTAATGGATATTTTTCAGGCTGGTGGAAGATGTGTAGTGGTATTCTCCCAGGGGTCGGTATTGGGACCCTGGGTTTTCTTGGTATATATTAATGATCTAGGTCTTGGTGTGCAATTTCAACGTTTGCGGATGATACAAAACCTGGAAGTATTGTAAACTGTGAAGAAGAGTACAGAACTTCAAGAGGCCATAGATATGTTGGTGGAGTGGGCAGGTAGGTGGCTTATGAAGTTCAATGCGGAGAAGCATTCAGTGATGCATTTTGTTCGGAAGAACATGGATAGACAAGAGAAACTATGGGGGAGAGGGAACAAGGTAAACTAAGGGGGGATGGGAGAGACAAATATAAGGGGTACAATACCTATTGCAACACATTTTGCACAGCACTTTTGTAACAAGTCTCCTGTTTGTTCATTGAGTGCCTGCTGCATTTCCTTCACCTATTCACACTGTTCTTCAAAATACATTATTTGATTAGGGGGGAGATGATCTCCAATTTGGCACATAAATAGAAGAATGAAAGAGTGGAGAGGCAGAGGTTGGTGGATTCCATCCTTGAGGTGGACCGGCAGTGTCCGCATTCCCCGACACATGAGTTGTTGGCGAGCAGGACAAAATAACAGATGGAGTCGGGCTGCTCGGTGGTGCACCAGCTGCGACGCTCGAGGGGGCATTTTATGAATATGGGGAGAAGACCACCAGCTGAGGTGGCAGACTGCCTCCCGGGAGTTAATGCAGACGAAGGACTCCTGTAGCTGGTTGGTCTCTGTCCCGGGAAAGGTCAGTATTGCGGGAGGGGGGTGTTGCGCACTGCACTGGCGCAGGCGTCAACAACCTCGATTATGAAGACGGATAAGGATTTGTCAGTGTGGGCTGCATCGCCTTATTTCAGTATTGAACGCACTCGCTATTGGCAAAGGTTGTGGCAATACGCTTGGTGCCCTGCCTTCCAGGGGTGATATGAGAGGAGCAGACTGGGTTTATTAAGGGCAGGCAGCTTTCAGCCGACATACGGCGACTAGTAACATTATTTTGACACCCTCTCAAGTCCTTGAGCCAGAGGTGGTTATTTCAAAGGACGCTGATCCTGATGAATAGTGATTGACCTGCAACATTCAGTCTGTTTCTCTCGCTACAGATGCTGCCAGGCGTGCTGAATATTTCCAGCATTTTCTATTTTGATTTCAAGATGCATGCTTGTTTCCATCTAGTAGAGGAAGCCAAGAGGTGATTTGGTAGAGGATTTACTTAGAATAAATACACGTAAACTGTTTAAAATGGCTGGAAGGTGATAACCAGAGGGAATAGATTCAAAGTGATTGGGAAAATAACTAAAAATGACATGAGAGAAAACCTTTGTTACCCAATGAATAATCTAGATTTGGAATGCACTACCTGGTCCGGTAGGTCTGTGGACACAGATCTAATAATAACCTTCCAAAAGGATTTGGATAAGTACTTGGAGGTAAAAGAATTGCAGCGATATGTGGAAAGAGTAAGGGAGTGAGAGCAATTAAATTGTACTTGAAGGGCGGCACGTGGCACAGTGGTTAGCATTGCTGCCTACGGTGCTGAGGACCCGGGTTCAAATCCCGGCCCTGGGTCATTGTCCGTGTGAAGTTTGCACATTCTTCCCGTGTCTGCGTGGGTTTCACCCCCACAACCCAAAGATGTGCAGGATAGGTGGATTGGCCGTGCTAAATTGTCCCTTAATTGTGAAAAAAAATAATTGGGTACTCTAAATTTATTTTTTTAAATTGCACTTGAAAAAGTACACAAAGAGCTGGCTCAGCCCTGACGATCTGACGGATACCCTTCAGAAGGATTTCCTTCTGTGCTGTTTTACTCTACAATTCTATGTTTCATTCATGGTTGCCATTAAATGCACATTTGCTCAATTAAGTATGCTTGTTGCTTTCTTCGAACAGCTGTGACAGGTTAAACAACTGATGAGTAAAATCTGAAATCTAATCTAACACACTGCTCAACATTTTCTTGTGTACTTAAAGATTTCAGAATGAGCAGAGGAATAAACTAAGAGCCTTAATAATGAAAGTAACCATTCTGAAAGCTTTAACGGTCCCACAGTATTCCACCAGGTCTGGGTGCGGAGTCTAATTGCATCACCACTACTGTAAGTTTCAGTTAACTCCGTATGAAGCTAAACTTGTCCCTGCATTCTTGATGGTTTTATTTTGAAGAGCGAGATGAGGGAAGTGGGCGAAAGACAGAGGAGATGGGGAAAGATGAATGACCAGGTACTCTATTTTGGTGGTACTAATCAAGGAAGTCATGTGCGGAGGCTAGTGGTGGAACCAATGTTCCTGCTAAGCTGTGCAGTAACCTGAAGGGTACCAAACAGGCCTTGTTCTGAGAGAAATAACATGTAGTTGTCCAAAAAGTTTAAAAAGGACCATGCAATGAAAAAATGGGCTCTAGGCAACAAATGTTTAAAGAGAATATTGGAGGGAATTCTTTGCTTTTCAAATTGTAAGGGTCCATCCTGTTTATCCCTTATTTCCCCTTTTATTTTGCCGGTAATATTGTTGATCCATGGATGATTAATGAACATGCATTTTTAAGTCAAGCAGCAGATTTCAGAAAATACACTATGCTAGTCACTGCTGGTTTAAACAGGTGCTTCAGACTTGTCGACACCAGAGAGAGAGAGATGGTGTAGAACTTGGTTTGATTGATAGGCCGTACTCTGCCTGGTAACAGGTTCCTATCCCAGTGGAATGATTTTCAGAGTCCCAATGGTTTCAGTTTGATTTTGGGCAGCACAGGAAAAAGAGTCTAGTCTCTCTCCATATTTTATCTAGAACTGCTGCTTTTCTGGGGCTGCATAGAACCCGAATCAATGAATCTACTGGAAAACCATTACAAGCTTCAAACAAAAATAAGAACCTTGGTGACTTCTAGTGGCGGCCTTGGAGTGCGTGGTCGACATTTGGCAGCTCCCGTTCGAGGCAGATTTTTTGGAACTTTCCCCATTCGTAGGGTGGAAGTTTTAATAAAAAAGGGTGCAGGAGTGATTGCGAGAAAGTGAGGCTCCACTCGTGTGGATGGATCCGCGGACCAGAAGTGGGTCGAAAAGAAGGGAGCAGCTGGAGCAGGAGAATCTTTGTGTGCCACAGGTCAAGATGGCGGAGGGTAAAGGGCCTGTTTTGCCCGTCCAGTGGCCGATGGAAAAACTGGTGAACTTCTTGAATGAGAAGTTCTGCCAGCAGAGGAGGGAAGTCCAGGAGGTCCTAGCCAGGGCAGTCGAGCCGTTGAAAGTGGGAATTGACCGTGCGAAGCAGAGGCTGGAGTCCCAGGATTTGGAGAGTGGAGGAGACCATGGGGGAGCACGAGGAGCAGGTTGCCCTGTTGGTGGCCGAGATGAGTGTGATGGGGGAGACCCAAAAGCGATTGAAGGGGAAGGTGGAGGACATGGGGAGTCGCTCCAGGATTCATAACCTGCGAACCGTGGGGATCGAGGGAGCGGATGCCGGCACGCATGTGGCCAAGATGCTGGAAGAATTGATGGAGGAGGGGGTCTTTGACTGGCCTCTGGGGTTTACCAAGCATACAGAGCGCTGATGAGGAAGCTGCAGGTGAGCGAGCATCCGAGGGTGATGGACAAGGAAAAGATTTTGAGATGGGCGAGGCAGATGAGGAGGTGCATCTGGGAAGGGAAGGAGCTGCGGGTGTATCAGGGCCTGGGCGCAGGCCTGGCGAAGAGGAGGGCCAGGGTTAACAGTGTTAAGGCTTCCCCCTTTAAGAATGGTGATGTTTGGCATGTTGTACCTGACCCTGGCAGAGGAGATGATGGAATTTCTGAGAGATAATAGACTGGCAGGAGAAGGAGGACACTGAATTTTGGAGGAGGTGTGAGCAGGTGTTTGTTTTTGTCTCTTCGCTTTTGAGGTTTGTTGGAGAACGTTTCTCCTTTGAGATGTTTTGTTGGGTTTGGTGATGGGATGCTTGGAGAGCAACAAGGGTGAGTGCACCTTTTTTCTGTTTCTTTATCTTTTGTTTCATGAGGGAGTGCGAGCAGGGGGTAGGTGGCGCAGTGGCTGCCAGGCTAGCTGGGCGAGCTAGTTAACGAGAGCACAGTGGGGGGTGGTTGGTGCAGGGGAAGGGGATGGGGTGGTTGTTTTGTTTGGGGGGGGGGGGGGGTGGCGGGGGGTGCTGCTGTCAAAAGATGTGGCTGCTGTGGCGCAGCAAGAAAGGGAGTGATGGCGGTGGGCGTCCGAGGGTGGGCTGGACGGTCGCGTGACACGGGCTGGGGGCTGGCCTAAAAAGGGACATGGTTGATTGGCACTGGAAAGGGAGGGGGGGGGGGGGGGGGGGGTGCCCCAAAACAAGGCTGGTCACATGGAATGCGAGAGGGCTGAAAGGCTGGTCAAACGGTCACATGCATTTGTGCACCTGAGGAGTTTGAAGGCGGACATGGCTTTGTTTTATTACAAGAGACATATTTAAAGATCGGGGATCGAAGGCATGGATAGGGCAGGTCTTATATTAAGGATTGGATATGAAGACGAGGGGGATGGCGATGTTGGTAAACAAGCGGGTGGCTTTCGAGGTGGGGAACATTGTGGCAGATTTGGGGGGGGGGGGGTGCGCGGGCGCGAGTTCCAGACCACGATTGTGGTTCCAGATCACGCCCATTTGCGATTGTGGATTTGCGAGTGGACTGGGGAGGGAGGCTGGATGTGAGGTTGTTAGTAGATGAGAAGGTTTGAGTGGCCGAGGGCTGCCATCCTGGGGTACGTGGAACTTAACGGTACGGGGACGTTGCAGCCGCTATGCTGTGAGAGACGCTCAAGGCAGTGGTTAGGGGCGAGTTTATTTTGATCCGGGCACACTGAAAAGGAGAAACGAGCAGAGATGGCTAGACTGATTGATGTGATTTTGAGGGTGGACAAGAGATACTCAGAGGACCCGGAAGCAGGGTTGTTGAACGAGACTGGTGTCCACGGGGAGGGCAGTTGCGGCGAGGCAGCATATGAGTACAGAGAGAAGGCGAGTAGGATGCTGGCCCACCAACTTGGGAAACAGGAGGCAGCAAGGGAAATTGGAAGAGTGAAGGATGATTTGGAAGGATGGTACTAGACCCGGTGGGGGTCAATGGGGTATTCGCGGAGTTTTATAGGAAGCTATATGAGTCAGAGCCCCCTGCCGGTGGCGGGGGAGTGGGGGGGCGGAGGAGGAGGGATTGCGGGAATTTTTGGACAGCTTGGAGTTTCCCATGGTGGAGGAGGACCTGATGGAGGGGCTGGGGGGGCCCCATTGGGTTGGTGGAAGTGATGGAAAGTATGGGGGTGATGCAGGCAGGGAAGACCCCGAGCCTGGATGGCTTACTTGTGGAGATTTATAAGAAGTCCAGTGGGGACTTGGGTATAATGAGGCTTGGGAAAGGAGTAGTGCTCCCCTACCTCTCATCTCTCTCTCTCTCTCTCTCTCTCTCTTTCTCTCTTTCTCCCCCCCCCCCCCCCCCCCCCCACACACACACACACACACACACACACACACACACTATGCAGGCATCTATTTGCAGGCATCTATTTCCCTGATGCTGAAGAAAGATAACGATCCTCCCTATTGAGGCCAGCGGGCAGGAGAGGAGGTTGGGGAGGGTTGCACGGTGGTGAAGTGGTTAGCACTGCTGCCTCACGCCGCTGAGAACCTGAGTTCAATCCCAGCTCCGGATCACTGTCCGTGTCAAGTTTGCACATTCTCCCTGTGCCAGCGTGGGTCTCACCACCACAAACCAAAGATGTGCAGGGTATGTGGATTGGCCACGCTAAATTGCCCCTTATTTATGTTTTTAAAAATGGAGAGGAGGTTGGGAGATTTACCGGTCAAAGGTGGTGGGGGTGAGTTTCAGGTACTTGGGCAACCAGGTGGCGTGGGGAAATATACAGCTGCATAAGCTGAATCTGGCTTGGTAGGTGGAGCAGATGAAGGGGGATTTGAAGAGGTGGGATGTGTTGCCATTGTCGTTGGCGGGGCGGGTGCAGATAATGACGGTGCTGCGAAGGCTCCTGTTTGTGTATCAGAACCTCCTGATCTTCATTCCAAAATCATTATTTAAGAAGGTCAACACTGTTTGTATGGGTGGGGTTTCCCCCACAGGTCAAGAAGGGGCTGTTTGCGGGGGGGCTGTCATTGCCAAATGTAATGAATTTTTACTGGGCTGCCAACTTCGCTCTGGTGAGGAAGTGGGCAGTGGGGGAGGAGTCGGCGTGTGGACAGATGGAGGCAGCCTCTTGCAGGGAATGGGTTGAGGGACGTTGTTGACAGCGCCTCTGCCATTCTCGCCGGCCAGGTATTCGGGTATTCCACGAGCCCAATGGTGGTGTCAGACTTGAGCGTAAGGAGGCAGTGGCAGCAGCATCTGAGGCTGGAAGGTACCTCAGTATGGGCACCGATTTGTGACGACCACAGGTTTGCACAGGAGGGACTGGATGCGAGGTTTCGGGGGTGGCAGCAGGCATGGATTGAATGGTTTCGGGACTTTTTGTCGGGGCAGATTTGCAAGTTTAGAGGTTGTGAAGGAGGAATAGGAGTTACCCAGTGTGAATGGGTTTAGATAATTACAGGCCCGGGACTTTGTGAGGAGGCAGGTGCCGTCCTTTCCCGGGTTACCGTCCTTGGGGTTGCAGGATAAGGTGCTGTCGAGGGAGGAAGTAGGTATGGGAAAGGTGTCCGAGATTTATAAGGAGCTGATGGACTGGGACGGAGTCCCAATAGGACAAGTTAAACAATGGGAGGAGGAGCTGGGGGTGAAGTTGGAGACTAGGATATGGGAGGAGGCCCTGAGGAGGGTGAATGCATCCTCGTTGTGTGCAAGTATGTTGTATCCAGTTCAAAGTAGTTCACAGGGCGCATATGACTGTGGCTAAGATGAGTAAGTTCTTTGTGGGAGTAGAGGATCGGTGTGGGCGATGCGCGGGGATGCCTGCAAACCATGTCCACATGTTCTGGGCATATCAGAAACTGAAGGGGTTCTGGCAGGGTTTCGCGGATATAATGCCTGAGGTGTTGAGGGTGAAGGTGGTTCCGAGCCCAGGGGTAGTGAAGACCCGGGAATCCAGGGGGCGAAACAGGCCAATGTTTTGGTCTTTGCCACCCTGATACAAAGAACAAAGAAATGTACAGCACAGGAACAGGCCCTTCGGCCCTCCAAGCCCGTGCCGACCATGCTGCCCGACTAAACTACAATCTTCTACACTTCCTGGGTCCATATCCCTCTACTCCCATCCTATTCATGTATTTGTCAAGATGCCCCTTAAATGTCACTATCGTCCCTGCTTCCACCACCTCCTCCGGCAGCGAGTTCCAGGCACCCACTACCCTCTGCGTAAAAAACCTGCCTCGTACATCTACTCTAAACCTTGCCCCTCGCACCTTAAACCTATGCCCCCTAGTAATTGACCCCTTTACCCTGGGAAAAAGTCTCTGACTATCCACCCTGTCTATGCCCCTCATAATTTGGTAGATATCTATCAGGTCGCATCTCAACCTCCTTCGTTCCAGTGAGAACAAACCAAATTTATTCAACCTCTCCTCTTGGCAACAACCTGGTAAATCTCTTCTGCACCCTCTCTAAAGCCTCCACATCCTTCTGGTAGTGTGGCGACCAGAATTGAACACTATACTCCCAAGTGTGGCCTAACTAAGGTTCTATACAGCTGCAACATGACTTGCCAATTCTTATACTCAATGCTCTGGCCAATGAAGGCAAGCATGCCGTATGCCTTCTTGACTACCTTCTCCACCTGTGTTGCCCCTTTCAATGACCTGTGGACCTGTACTCCTAGATCTCTTTGACTTTCAATACTCTTGAGGGTTCTACCATTCACTGTATATCCCCTACCTGCATTAGACCTTCCAAAATGCATTACCTCACATTTGTCCGGATTAAACTCCATCTGCCATCTCTCCGACCAAGTCTCCAAACAATCTAAATCCTGCTGTATCCTCCGACAGTCCTCATCGCTATCCGCAATTCCACCAACCTTTGTGTCGTCTGCAAACTTACTAATCAGACCAGTTACATTTTCCTCCAAATCATTTATATATACTACAAAGAGCAAAGGTCCCAGCACTGATCCCTGTGGAACACCACTGGTCACAGCCCTCCAATTAGAAAAGCATCCTTCCATTGCTACTCTCTGCCTTCTATGACCTAGCCAGTTCTGTATCCACCTTGCCAGCTCGCCCCTGATCCCGTGTGACTTCACCTTTTGTACTAGTCTACCATGAGGGACCTTGTCAAAGGCCTTACTGAAGTCCATATAGACAACATCCACTGCCCTACCTGCATCAATCATCTTAGTGACCTCCTCGAAAAACTCTATCAAGTTAGTGAGACACGACCTCCCCTTCACAAAACCGTGCTGCCTCTCACTAATACGTCCATTTGCTTCCAAATGGGAGTAGATCCTGTCTCGAAGAATTCTCTCCAGTAATTTCCCTACCACTGAAGTAAGGCTCACCGGCCTGTAGTTCCCGGGATTATCCTTGCTACCCTTCTTAAACAGAGGAACAACATTGGCTATTCTCCAGTCCTCCGGGACATCCCCTGAAGACAGTGAGGATCCAAAGATTTCTGTCAAGGCCTCAGCAATTTCCTCTCCAGCCTCCTTCAGTATTCTGGGGTAGATCCCATCAGGCCCTGCGGACTTATCTACCTCCGGGTATAGATAGACTTATCTATCTATACCCGGAGGCGGATTTTGTTTGGGTGGAGAGACTTGGAACCACCAACATTGGGGGTGCGGGTGAGCGACCTGGCGAAATTCCTGATTAAGTTTGCCTTGAGAGGGTCGGTTGATGGGTGCGCCGGGAGGTGGAAGCTGTCATCGACTTATTTAAGGAGGATTGAGGTGTCAGCAGAGCAGGAAGATAAGGGGGTTAAAATGGAAGGCAGGAGGGGAGCGGGGGTGCAGGTGCTGATTATTTATTATTTTGTGCCAGTTGGTTCTTGCCCTTGTTTGTTTGTTGCTTGGATAAATGGCTTAATAAAATATATTTTTTTGAAAAACAAGAAACTTCTCTCTCTCTCTCCAGAAAGGCCTGTGAGTGTTATATTTCTGAAACTACAGAGACCTAAATGAACCTACAATAGAACCACAAACTGAAAGCAAAGTTTGAAGAGACACAAGGTGCTGGAAACCACCATCTGATACAAAGATTTTATTTTTATTTTTACTTCGGATTTTTTTCCCCTTTCTTCCCTCTGTCTGCCGTATGTATGTATGGTGCTGGGAACATTGAAGTGGGGAAATAGGAATTAGATAGTCAATCAGTTGTATTTACTGCTTATTTTATGTTCTTGTTATAAATAAACAGTAATTGTGTTTACATTTGCAAACCTGGTGACTGTAATTATTGCACAGTCAAGGGCCAAAGACTTTGGTATTTTTCTAAAAATTATATCTGGGTCAAGTGGGGCTGCAATTGATCATGCACGAGCCCAGGGTATCATAACAATGTGTTGTTTTATATTCATCTGTTCAGTTAACATCTCATCTAAAAGACAAATACAAGATGAAGTGCTAATTAATATTATTCCAGTGGAAACCAAAACAGGCATTTGGTGATGTCAAAACTTGAAATATCTTGAGACATGCAGGAGTTTCTTAAAATTTGATGCAGGTGTTCAAATATTGCAAAAGTTGATATGAATTGGGCATCAATTCTATCACTCTGGAAAAACTGGGCAGAAAAGTTTCAGGTGTGGAGTGGCAGGTTTGTTAAATGGCTTCAGCAATTCAGCCTAAACAAAACTAAAAGAGCGAACTCATCAGCAATCCCTGAGCAGCTGGCTTCAAAGCAACAAAGGCATCTTTAAAGAGTGAATAATTGTGGTCAATTTGATCCACACTGATAATTCTTCTTGTCCCAAGTGGAATCAATGCAAATATGTTCCAGAACCCGCTGCACCTCTGGAGAGCATCTATTACAGCTAAAACACGGGCAGCTAAAATAGAAAATATCTTCTGTACAGACTTTCCACAAAACCTAACTGAGCCAACTGAAGGTCAACAACACCATCCATCAAATGGCACTTAGTCCCAAAACAAGCCGCGCTCGTGCCCGCCCCGGCAAAGCCGCGCTCGTGCCCGCCCCGGCAAAGCCGCGCTCGTGCCCGCCCCGGCAAAGCCGCGCTCGTGCCCGCCCCGGCAAAGCCGCGCTCGTGCCCGCCCCGGCAAAGCCGCGCTCGCGCCCGCCCCGGCAAAGCCGCGCCCGCCCCGGCACAGCCGCGCTCGCGCCCGCCCCGGCACAGCCGCGCTCGCGCCCGCCCCGGCACAGCCGCGCTCGCGCCCCGCCCCGGCACAGCCGCGCTCGCGCCCGCCCCGGCACAGCCGCGCTCGCGCCCGCCCCGGCACAGCCGCGCTCGCGCCCGCCCCGGCACAGCCGCGCTCGCGCCCGCCCCGGCACAGCCGCGCTCGCGCCCGCCCCGGCACAGCCGCGCTCGCGCCCGCCCCGGCACAGCCGCGCTCGCGCCCGCCCCGGCACAGCCGCGCTCGCGCCCGCCCCGGCACAGCCGCGCTCGCGCCCCGCCCCGGCACAGCCGCGCTCGCGCCCGCCCCGGCACAGCCGCGCTCGCGCCCGCCCCGGCACAGCCGCGCTCGCGCCCGCCCCGGCACAGCCGCGCTCGCGCCCCGCCCCGGCACAGCCACGCTCGCGCCCGCCCCGGCACAGCCACGCTCGCGCCCGCCCCGGCACAGCCACGCTCGCGCCCGCCCCGGCACAGCCACGCTCGCGCCCGCCCCGGCACAGCCACGCTCGCGCCCGCCCCGGCACAGCCACGCTCGCGCCCGCCCCGGCACAGCCACGCTCGCGCCCGCCCCGGCACAGCCACGCTCGCGCCCGCCCCGGCACAGCCACGCTCGCGCCCGCCCCGGCACAGCCACGCTCGCGCCCGCCCCGGCACAGCCACGCTCGCGCCCGCCCCGGCGCAGCCACGCTCGCGCCCGCCCCGGCGCAGCCACGCTCGCGCCCGCCCCGGCGCAGCCACGCTCGCGCCCGCCCCGGCGCAGCCACGCTCGCGCCCCGCCCCGGCGCAGCCACGCTCGCGCCCGCCCCGGCGCAGCCACGCTCGCGCCCGCCCCGGCGCAGCCACGCTCGCGCCCGCCCCGGCGCAGCCACGCTCGCGCCCGCCCCGGCGCAGCCACGCTCGCGCCCGCCCCGGCGCAGCCACGCTCGCGCCCGCCCCGGCGCAGCCACGCTCGCGCCCGCCCCGGCGCAGCCACGCTCGCGCCCGCCCCGGCGCAGCCACGCTCGCGCCCGCCCCGGCGCAGCCACGCTCGCGCCCGCCCCGGCGCAGCCACGCTCGCGCCCGCCCCGGCGCAGCCACGCTCGCGCCCGCCCCGGCGCAGCCACGCTCGCGCCCGCCCCCGGCGCAGCCACGCTCGCGCCCCGCCCCGGCGCAGCCACGCTCGCGCCCGCCCCGGCGCAGCCACGCTCGCGCCCGCCCCGGCACAGCCACGCTCGCGCCCGCCCCGGCACAGCCACGCTCGCGCCCGCCCCGGCACAGCCACGCTCGCGCCCGCCCCGGCACAGCCACGCTCGCGCCCGCCCCGGCACAGCCACGCTCGCGCCCGCCCCGGCACAGCCACGCTCGCGCCCGCCCCGGCACAGCCACGCTCGCGCCCGCCCCGGCACAGCCACGCTCGCGCCCGCCCCGGCACAGCCACGCTCGCGCCCGCCCCGGCACAGCCACGCTCGCGCCCGCCCCGGCACAGCCACGCTCGCGCCCGCCCCGGCACAGCCACGCTCGCGCCCGCCCCGGCACAGCCACGCTCGCGCCCGCCCCGGCACAGCCACGCTGACTACCCTTAATTAATCCTTGCCTCTCCAAGTGGAGATTAATTCTGTCACTCCGAATTCTTTCCAATAATTTCCCTACCACTGATGTTGTCACTGGCTTGGATTTGAAAATTGGTAGCAGAGACCCTGCAATCTCCTTCCTTGTCTCAAACAACCGCTTAGGCACTAGGATGCATCTCACCCGGACCTGGAGACTTTATTTAAAAAATTGTTTTAAAATTTTTATTCTCTTTCACATTTTCTCCCACATTTACATCCATCAACAATAAACAATAATCAGCAAGATATGTCAGTCCCCATAATAACAACGATCCCATCTACCCACCAACCCCCAAACCTCAACCCGCATGTTTACATAAACAAATGACAAAAAGGAATCAGGGATTACCCGTAGTCACCCTTAATCTTACACAGCTCCCCCACCACCCCAGGTCTCCAGCTCCTCCCGTCCATTGCCTCTTGTAAAACTCCTCCTCCCAACCTCGGTTCCTTCCCCCCAACTTTCCACCCCGGCTAGACCACTCGGACCCTGTTCTGCCAGGCTCCGATGGCCGCAGCCCCTCCCCCCCACCTCACTCCCGTTCACTGGCTGGCTTAAACCGGCCAGCGTGGAGGCCCCTGCCGGGTCCCTTTCCCACTTGCCCGGCCCTAGGAAAGCCCAAAGATCCCCTTTTAGCACACAAACCCCGCATATCCACCTACACCCCAAAGAACCCTCATTTCGAGTGAAAGTCCTATCCCTTCCCTTGTCCAAATATATACCACATTGGCTCCTTTAACGCGCAGTGATACAAAAAAGAAGAAAATACAGTCATGAGGTTACATCGGCACATGGCCATTCCTCAATTTGTCAGTTCTGCCACAGTCCTTCTGCTTTCGCAAACTCCTCCGCTGCTTCCGCCGTTCCAAAATAAAAGTCCCTGAGCTTGTAAGTCACCCTCCGCTTCGCTGGATATACAATGCCGCACCGCACCTTGCAAATGTACAGTGCCCTCTTCACCAGGTTGAAGGCAGCCCGCCTCCTTGCCAGCTCCACTGTAAAGTCCTGGTATACACGTATACCAGCTCCAGCCCACTGTACCACCCGCTTCTGCTTGGCCCAGCTCAGGACCTTCTCCTTCACCCTGTACCTACGGAAGCACAGAGTCACTGCCCTTGGCGGCTCACTCGCCTTTGGTATAGGCCTCTACGACCGATGAGCCCGATCCAGTTCATATCGGGAGGGGTCCTCCCCCTCCCCCAATAATTTTGCCAGCATCGCGGCAAAGTCCCCAGTCGGCTTCGGTCCTTCAACTCCTTCGGGCAGCCCCACAATCCTCAAATTCTGTCGCCTGGATCTGTTTTCCAGGTCTTCCATTTTTCCTCGCAGATCCTTGTTAATGTCCATCACCTTCCGCATCTCCTTCCCCATCGAGGCAAGTTGATCACCGTGCTGCAATAATGTCTCCTCCACTTCCTTCAGTGCCTCCCCTTCCTCTCGCACCTCCGCCACTGCGCTCGCCACCTCCGTCCTCACCGGGGAAACCGCCGCCTCCACCAGCACACTCAAAACCTCCCTCATCTCCTTCCTCACCGTCTCCATGCATTTCGCAATCTGCGCCAACTGCTTTTCAAATTCCGCAGCCATCACCTTCGTTATTTCTTCAGCCGTAAGCAGTGCGGCCTTCCCTGGTGCTCCAGCCTCCATTTCCTTTGGTGACCCCGCAGTGACCTTTCCACTCCCCGACGGACCTTCAACTGTTTTTTTTTTTCCGGCCGTTTTTTTGCTCACCCGCGACATTTTTCTTTGGGGTTTTTTTCCTCCTGTGTCTTCACTGTGCCTCCTCCGTGCCTTCTCCCTGCTTCTGCCGCCTCCGTGGACCCTGGGACCGGGCTTAAAGCCCCGAAAATGCCGTTCCCGAACGGGAGCCTTCCATTGTGCGGCCGCCCGCCGTCACCGGAAGTCTCCGGACCTGGAGACTTTTAAGTCTGCTAAAACCTCCCCCTCAATGCAAATCTGGTTCTGTTATATTCCCCTCCCTGTTTTCTATACCCACATTGTGCTTATCCGTTGTGAACATAGATGCAAAGATTCTATTCCCTGGAATTGAGCTGCCAGACCGGCCCCTCACTGAACCATATATCTGCGATACCAATAGCACGAGCAAACCTCCTTGCAAGAATAGAAAATGAAAATGCTGGACAATCTCACCAGGTCTGACAGTATCTGTGGAGAAAGAACAAAGCTAACACTTTAAAGCTGGATGACTCAGACGTCTACCTAAAACCAAGACTCTGATCCTTTTACTTTTACAGCCCACTTTCCCCCTCGTTTGTTTGTCTGTGTTGTGTGTAGGGTGGGGCAAATTAGAACTTATGAACTAGGAGTAGGCACTTCAGCCTCTCAAGCCTGCTCCACCATTCAATATGATCATGGTTGATCATCAAGTTAGATACCTTGACCCACCTACCTACCCCCCAAACCTTTTTTTAAAATATATTTATTGAAGTTTTTAACACAATTTTTCCCCCTTACAAACAATACCCCCCCCCCCCCCCCCCCCCCCCCCCCCCCCCGGTAACCCCCCAAAAAAAGAAACTAGTGCGGAGCAAGATATATACATGGCAAAATAGTATATTTACATAGTTTTTTATACTGGCTCTCTCCCGTGTCAGTTTCCCCGACTCTTCATGTTATCTCTTGCTCATCCACCCCCCCCCAGGCAGCTCCTCCCCCCCCCCCCCCCCCCCCCAGGTTGCTGCTGCTGCTGACCGACCTTCCTCTAGCGCTCTGTGAGATAGTCTAGGAACGGTTGCCACCGCCTGTCCCCCAAACCTTTTAACCCCAAAGGCTATATCTAATTAATTCTTGAAATACGCAATGTTTTCGCCTCGGCGATTTTCTGTGGTTGTGAATTCTACATATTCGCCACCCTATGGGTGAAGAAATTTCTCCTCTCCTCAGCCCTAAATGATTTGCCCTAATCCTCAGACTATGACCCCTAGTTTTGGACTCGCGCACCATCAGGAACATTATTTCTGAATCTGTCCTGTCCTGTTTGAATTTTGTAAGTTTCTATGAGATCCCTCTCACTTTACGAAACTTCAATGAATATAATCCTAACCGATGTAGTGTCTCATCATATAACAGTCCTGCCATCCCAGAAATCAGCCTGGTAAGCTTTCGCTGCACCCTCTCCATAGCAACAATATCCTTCCTCAGATAAGGACACAAAACTGTGCGCACTACAGATATGGCCTCACCAATGCCCTATTCAATTGTGTAAAACATCCCTATTCCCACACTCAAATTCTCTCGCTAAGAAGGCCAACATACCATATGCATTCTTTACTGCCTGCTGTACCTGTGCACTTACTTTAAGCAACTGATGTACAGGGCTGGTTTTGCACAGTGGGCTAAACAACTGGCTTGTAATGCAGAACAAGACAGCAGCGCCGGTTCAATTCCCGTACCGGCCTCCCCGAACAGGCACCGGAATGTGGCGACTAGGGCTTTTCACAGTAACTTCATTGAAGCCTACTTGTGACAAGCGATTATTATTATGTACGAGGACATCAAGGTTTCACTGAGTATCCACCTCTCTCCATTTACACCCATTCAAATAATAATCTGCCTTCCTATTTTTGCTACCGAAGTGGATAACCTCACATATCCACATTATACTGCATCTGCCCACTCATTCAGCCTGTCCAAATTCCAATGAAGCATCTCTGCATCCTCCTCACAGTTCACCCTCCCATGTCCCCCCAAAACCTTTTTTCATTCGCAAATTTGGGGATACTACATTTAGTTCCCTCGTCCAAATCATTAATATATAATGTGAGCAGTTGGTATCCTGGCACAGATATCTGCGGTACCCCATTAGTCACTGTCTGCCAATCGGAAAAAGACCCCTTTATTCCTACTTTTTGGTTCCTGCCTGCTCACCTTACTAAAGATGAAAAAGTTAGAAAGCAAAAGAGCACCCCTTTCCCGTCTGTGCTGAATTCCCACTTGGCTCCAAATTGCCAAATATACTCACTGTGACTCTGTCTAACTCCAGTCTCTCCCAACTGCTTGTAGGCCCACTTACTGACCCTTGCTATATTTCAGCCAATTTTATATCCATGTTGCTACTGTCCCTTTTATTCTATGAGCTACAGCTTTTCTCAAGTCTGCTATGTGGCATTGTGTCAAATGCCTTCTGAAAGTCCATGTACACCACATCAACAGCATTACCCTCATCAATCCTCAGGTTATCGCCTGTCCCCCCTCCCTCCCAAGTTAATTGAACACTATTTTCCCTTCAAAAACCCATGCTGGCTCATCCTAATCAACTCACATTTTTCTATGTGACTGCTAATTCTATCACAAATAATTGTTTCTAATAGCTTGCCCACCACTGAGAAACTGACTGGCCTGTCATTGCTGGGGCTGTCCTTATAATTTTTGTTAAACAAGGGCATAATATTTGCAATTTTCCAGTCCTCTGGCACCTTCTCTGAGTCTAGAGAAGACTGGAAGATTATGGCCGGCACCACTGCAATTTCCATTTGCACTTCCTTCAGTTTCCTTGAATGCATCTCATCCGGTCCTGGTGCCTTGTTAACCTTCAGTACTGACGGCCTATTCAACATGTCCTTCAATTTTGAACCCCTTCTAAGGACAGAATTCCTCAGCTGTCACCATGTCCTGGGTAGCATCTACCTCCTCAGTAAAGAAAGGTGCAAAGTATTCATTTAATACCTCAGCCAGGCCCCCTGCCTCCATGTGTAAATCCCCTTTTAGGTTTCCAATCAACCCGAGTCTTCACCCTTTTACTATTTATATGCCTTCTTTGCAAAGTCCCAACACTTTGAGACTTCCCTTCATGTCGGGCTGCCAGTCATTTCTCATAATTCCTCTTCGATTCTGATATGATTTTTTACCTCCCCTCTGAACCACCTGTATTCGTCGGTTTTCAACTGTATTTCTATTTGATGCCTGTCATAACCACACCTTTTCTTCCTTATCTTAATTTCCACCTCCTTTTTCATCCAGGGAGCACTCCCTCACACCCCACCTCTTGCAAGGACTAAATTATATTCTCCCTGTTTCTCTGTCTCCATGGCAACTGTTCTGATGATCCAACCTTCTGATGTTGAAAATTTTTTCTTTGACCAAGGATTGCTCCTGCAATGGTTGACAAAGCACTTCATCATATCTGTTGTATTTCACGCACGTGTTCTCTTTTCCCCTCTCTCCCAGAACCACAATCAAGGTCCCCTTGTCCTCAGCTTCTACCCCTCCAGTCTCCGTATTCAACACATTATCTTCTGCCATTTCCATCACCTCCAGTGTAATGCCACATCTTCCCCTCTCCTTCCCTTTGAACATTCCATCAAATCCATATGGTACAGAATGAGGCCACTCGGCCCATCGCGTCTGCATCAACCCTCTGAAAGAGCACCCCACCTAGGCCCACTATCTGCAACCCGACCTGACCACTAAGGGGAAATTTTAGCATGGCCAATCCATCTACCCTGCACATCTTTGGGCTGTGGGAGGACCCGGAGCACCCACGCAGACACTAGGAGAATGTCAGAACTCCACACAGTCACCCTAGGCCGGAATTGAACCCGGTTCCGTGGTGCTGTGGGGTAGCAGAGCTAACCACTGTGTCACCGCACCGTCTAAAGGTACCTTTCCCTCAGTAACCCCCCCCCCCAATCTACTCCTAGGTCATCTCAACATCCCTTCCCTTTGCTAAGACGGGTTTCTATGCAAATACAGATAATGCAGTACCTGTCCACTTATCTTCTCCCGTCCCACCAACCAAGGCCCCAAACGCTCCTTCGAAGCAAAACAATTTATTTGTACTGCTTTTAATTTAGATAACTGTATTTACTGCTCATTATGTGGCCTCGTCTATATAGGGAAAATCAAACGCAGACTGGGCGATCACCTTTGTGCAATCCGCAAGCATGACCCCTAGCTTCCTGTCACTTGTCATTTCAATTCTACCTTCCCACACTGACAATATTTGCCCTTCTCCTGCTGCAGTGTTCCACTGAAGCTCAGCACTAGTTCAAGAAACAGAAATTCATCTTTTGACTGGACATGTCGTAGCCCTCTTGACACAAGATTGAGCCCAACAATTTTAGATCTGTCCCCATTTTGTTTTACTTCTTTTGCTTGTTTGATTTTTTTTTGTTCATTTCTTAATTCCTTAATGTTGCATTTGGGCGGCTGCTATTCACGTCTCATCTGAACAAACTTGTTTCTTGTCTCATTGACACTCCCTTTGGCTTTACATCATGAAACTTTCTGTCATTTAATTTGTTGTGCATTCCACTGTATTACATTCCTTCCCTTTTTGTTCTTCGTACCCACACCCTTTTATTTGCTTAAAATAGATTACATTTCTTACTGAGTAACACCCTGAGTGTTTACAGCAGTTTTTTTGTTCCAAAAATGCATTTGTTTGGTGTAAAAAAGAATGCAATGGCATGGATGGAGAAGACTTGCATTTATATATCTTCTATCATATACCATATATATCATATACCACAGAATGTCCAAAACTGATTCAAAACCAATAAAGTATTCTGATTTGCAGCCATAGTTATAATACAAACAGGGATAAGCTAAATAACCATATTAGTTGTCTTTAGTAGTTGGTTTCCAGATACATTTTGACTCTGGTGCTCAGCGAACCTCTCTTCAAATTATTTGTGGGACCTGTGAAAGCAAATTTCGCTTAATCTCTCACCTGAAAGGCAGTACCTCCTTCTACCACTCTTTCCATTCTCCTAACCTGCCTTCTGAAAGTGTTTTGCACTCCTTTTCAGTGGATTTCAAACCCCCTAATTTTTATACTGGGAAATTTTGTGCACACATCAAAACCACCCATCGCTAATAATGAACAAAACTGATTCCACTGCTGGCCTCGGGTACACAGCATTCACATCAACCCTTCACAAATCTGAGCAACACTCGTTTATCCCAACTCTGCTTCCTATCAACCTAGTGTCAGCCTTGGTTCAAAATTAGCACCTTCACCTGAATCAGAAGATAGTGGTTTAAGTCCCACTTGGGAAGCGGAGTACCTCATGCATACAGCCATTTCAGTTGTGTACTGAGGGAAAAATGCACTGGAGTGCTGTTTCCTGTATTTTGACCCAATGACCAGAAATTAATGTTGGGTATGACTTAAAGATGAGGACGTTTCCACAATTTCATTGCTTTTGTGTTTCTTTGATGGTAGAGCTTGCGGTACATGAAGTAAACTTTTTTTTTTAATGTAAATTTAGAGTACCCAATTCATTTTTTCCAATGAAGGGGCAATTTAGCGTGGCCAATCCACCTACCTGCACATCTTTGGGTTTTGGGGGCGAAACCCACACCAACACGGGAGAATATGCAAACTCCACACGGGCAGTGACCCAGAGCCGGGATTGAACCTGGGACCTCGGCACCGTGAGGCAGCAATGCTAACCACTGCGCCACCGTGCTGCCCACATGAAGTAAACTTGAGTGTTGCAGCGTGTCCTGTGGAGTAATGCCTTTCCATTGGGTTGTTCAACAAACAAATAATTTCCTCAGACTATTATTTAATCCGGGGTTCGTTAGCTCAGTTGGCTGAACATCTGATTCAAGATGTTTGGCGATGCCAGCAGCGCAGGTTCAATTCCCGGACCTGAAGGCCCGCTTTCTCAACCTTGCCCGTCGCCTGTGGTGGGGGTGACCTGCTGGTTAAATCACCATCAGTCAGCTCTCAAAGGGAAGAGCAGCCTATGGTTGTCTGGGACTGCAAAGACATTTGCATGGCATTTATCGATTGTGGGATAAGATGAGGAACACCAAGTTGAATACTTCCTTTGACCAAACTAATTTTTAATCCCCTAGTAGCTCAAAATAATTGAACCATCTAGTCAGAGTAGCACGGTAGCACAGTGGGTAGCACTGTTGCTTCAGAGCTCCAGGGTCCCAGGTTCGATTCCCGTCTTGGGTCACTGTCTGTGTGGAGTCTGCACGTTCTCCCAGTGTCTGCGTGGGTTTCCTCCCGGTGCTCCGGTTTCCTCCCACAAGTCCCGAAAGACATGTTAGGTGAATTGGGCATTCTGAATTCTCCCTCTGTGTACCCGAACAGGCTCCGGAATGTGGCGACGAGGGGCTTTTCACAGTAACTTCACTGCAGTGTTAATGTAAGCTTTCTTGTGACAATAAAGATTAGTATTATTTGTGGCGCAGTGGTTAGCACTGGGACTACGGCGCTGAGGACACTGGTTTGAATCCCGGCCCTGGGTCACTGTCCGTGTGGAGTTTGCACATCCTCCCTGTGTCTGCGTAGATTTCGCCCCCACAGCCCAAAGATGTGCAGGTTAGGTGGATTGGTCATGCTAAATTGCCCCTTAATTGGAAAATAAATAATTGGGTACTTTACATTTTTTTTAAGATTATTATAATTAGAGGAAATGTTGCAAGCCACAGAATTTTTCCATGAAAGTAGTTGGAAAGACATCCACATAATTTGTTTCGTTTCTGTGCAAGTCACAAATACAGTTGAGTGTAGCTATGAAGGTGGGGAGGTTGTCAAAAAGTTAATTGCTGGAAATTAGAAGGAAATAAAGAGCTAAAAATAGACATCAGGTTAATCAGTGTCTTAAAAAGGAAAGAAAGCATCACTGTCAAGTGTTACCCTAACTGTACTTCTACTATTTCGGTGTTTGTTCTGATGAATGGTGCTCTCTACTGAAAATGAAACAAAAAGAAAGGTTGGAGAACAAAGCAACAGTGATTTATAGAAAGCAAATGTGTGAAAGGGTTTAAAACAGAAAATGCTGGATAAACCCAACAGGCCTGGTAACATCTATGTGACAGAGTCAACACTTCAGATCTAAATGATCCTCCTTCAGAACTGTTAATGTGTTAATGGTGTTAGAATTGTTAATGGTAGTTTGTGACCATTATAATGGAAAGATGTATTTCTGGAGTACATAATTATTTATTATGACTGTCCACTGAGGAATGTTCTCAGTGATTAGGTAATTTGGCTAAGTGGAAGGTATCTGCGTTTAAAAATTCAGTTGCGACATGTTCATCTTCTCCCGTGATGCAAACACTTCCTGATCCAGTGAATAATGTTCAACCAACCCACGCATTCATTCCGTGGATTCTTTAGCATCTTGCATCCACAAATCTGTTGTTAAAATTTGACTTCTGAATTATGCAAGTGGGTTTTTAGAACTTGAAACAACTGAATTATTGACACAACAAAGATGAGCTCTGGAGCAGTTCTGCTGCCTTCGAGTAGTTTTGATGAAGACAGGCATGGGCTAATCTGTTCCTTCAGTGAGGATGTTTCTGAGTCCTTGCCCTTCGCTGCTGAATTCTATGTTGAAGGTAAAATATTACGCTCCTGCTAAAAAGATTGCAGTTTTCCATAATGCAGGCGTGTTGTAATAACATTTATTTTCACTTAACTTGAAGTGTTAAATTAACAGGTGAATTAAAAATAGGAGAATGGAGGGTAGAAAGTGGAGAAATCCATTGCAGTCATTTCGGTATTTAATGACCGACTTTGTTTTTCATTGCAAAGCTGCATGTGCTATGTTGTACATGTTAAAGTTAATATGATTGGTCGGTTTTGCTTCATGTCTGCTGCGGTATTGTCATAACTGTTGCTGTAATTGGGACAAGACCAGGTGTATAAGCTAAAATGGGTTGATAATCTCTATTATCTGTGACTCTATAATCGGGTGAACAGCAATGAAACATTATTTTCACGAGCTGTGCTTTGGTTATGATAAACTGCTGTATATAGATCGACATTTCTGAATCTTGAACAGAGTTGGACATTTCAAAATGAAGTTCGTTGTAACTTCTTGAATCAAAAGGTTTTAATCATTTGTTATTTTAATTTTACTGTTGCACCAAGTGTGCTGAAATGCTGACAGATTCTGCTTTTGACTTTTTTTAAAAATGAGTCGTCTGTTTGAAATGCTAGCTGTTCAACTCCAATTCAGTTTCCCTGTCTCTTTTCACATTCTTGGCAGTCAAAGAGAAAACAGGTAGACAGATAGTTGCGTGTTTCAATGCCTTCCAGTAACCCATCTCTGTGATCTCCTCCAAGTGGCTGAAAAGAGGCTACTTGCTTTTGTGTTCTTGGTAACAAGTGGTATATTCCTGATGATGTATCCTGGAAAAAACGTGAGGGATTTCATATTCCATAATATACATTCAAACTTTCCCAATAACTATCAACAGTTCTCAATTCTTCAGCACCAGTCAAGGAAAACCCATCATGGCTATCTTGAAGGTTTAACTGATCCAGAAACACATTTAATCCTGTGAAGATATTTGTAGCTATTTTATGCTAGAATAAAGATGTAGGTTTGAATTAAATCTTTTGAAGTTGGCAATATTGAGTTTTAAGCGGAGTGATTTTAATGTCAAGTTTGCCTTCTGTTGTTGGAGATTGATTATCCCCCAACCCCGTATGTCACAACATCGCAGCTGTTCTTTTTCCCAATCTGCCCAAGAAAGAATCTGCAATACATTAATGCTGTATGTCAGATTGAGTGTGCATGGATCTCTCTGTACCAGAGAACCATCACCAACACACTTTCTCTTATTGGTTGGAGTTTAGGAAACGTTTATTTTTTGCTGAAATATCTTGCTATTGTTGGTAAATTAGATAGAAAATGCTATTTTCATGAACATCATGAATGCTATTTCATCAATGAGTGTGAAATAGGTAAATCTTATATAAATTTTAATATCAGGTGAGTGCCTTGACTGAGAGTTTGCAAATATTTTTGTTTTTAAGATTCCAGTTCTCCATCTCTTCTTTCACTCCCACCTCCCCATACAATCCACTCGTGCTGCAACAGTGTTCACAGCATCACAATGAGAATACTTATTCTAAAGCAGTGTGATTAGCCTGAGGCTCTTAATCAGATATGATTCATTTGGGCATAAAAAAAACCTTGTAAAATGTTACATAATATTTTTAACCAATTTTAACAAAATATATGCTACTCTTTTGATATCACTGCACTAAATGCTTTGATTAACTTTTAATTTCTGTTTTTGTTTATTTACTCATGAATGCTCTAATCTCTCTTACAGAAGTTTTGCACCGTCCATTTGGTTCTGACATTGATTTGCAGACACTCAACGAAGCAGTGAGGTGGAGCTCAAAGGAGAACCTCTTAGGAGCTGCCGAAAGTGACCCTAATCTATTTGTTGCACTTTATGACTTTGTTGCGAGTGGTGACAACACACTAAGCATTACTAAAGGTAAGCAACTACATTTCTGCATTGACTGCTGCATGAGTAACCACATCTTGTTGAAGGAGTTTGACATTGACGCAATGCTAGAATGTGCACACTTAGTAATGCATCAGTGAATGTTGGTTTGCAGCTGGTCTGAATGATCAGTGAATCAATAACAATTTGGATTAATCGAAGTGTCTTTAACGTGGCAAAGATATCCCAGTGAACTTTGCAAGAGCGAATTGGACAAAACTGTGTACTGAACCATGCAAGAGATATTAGCACAGTTGACTGAAGGCTCAGTAAAAGAGTAGGTTTTACAGAGTCAGTGGGAAGGACATTCCATCCGCTTGTATCAAGACATCAGGCAGACCTGACCAAGTGCTGGGCTGAATTTAACAGCGCCAAATCAGCCCTATACAAAGGCAAGGTGCAGTCTGCATGCTGTCCTTGCCAAGTTATGGGTCACATACCAGGGGAAAGAGTATTACTTTGACGCTCCAGAGGAGGCCAACAAATTCTTCCAGAAGAATGGTCAGGGCAGGCAGTGATAGCGCACATGCTCCATAAATGGAGTTGCAAGATCTGAAAAGGACAGGAAACAAAAGCGAACGGAGATGCGGTAGGGAAAGGGGGGGGGGGGGGGGGGGGCGAAGAAGTTGAATAGGGGAACCTGACCAAGAGTGGAAGCCGCACACTAGCAAGTAAGCTGGAGTAGGGGAGTACGGTTAAGTAGGAGACCGTGGCGCACCTCCCAGGAAGGAGGCGTGATTGGTAGGAGGGAGAGGAATGACAGAAATTCAGGGGGCGAAAGGGCAAAAGAGGTTGGGGTAAAGCCGGGGAGGGGGGGGGAGCACAAGGGTAAAATGAGATTGGTGGGGGGGGTGTTGACTCTGGTTGCATCAGACAGCATGTGGAGATGCCAAAAAAGAGGAAGCAGTTGGTGGCCATTTTGAACGGCCTCCGAGCGAGGGCCTGGCCGGGCACACAAGGCGAGTATGGTTAACCCCACGAGAGGGGGTGGGGGGGGGCGGGGGGAGGCAGCGGCATGGCAGGCAGGGGAAGCCCTCCCCTTCACTCTCCCATCCGGTTAGGTACATGGAACATGAGTGGCCTCAACTGGCTGGTGAAGTGACCCAGAGTCCTCACCCATTTCAAGAGTTTGGGGAGGATGGAGGTTAGCCCCGTGAAGGTTCCAACACCCGAGAGAGACAGAATTCTCCTTCTCCCACGGGTATAAGGCCTACTCACGGATATACTTCTTTGTGGTAGGGAAAAGGGTGCTTCCGGGAGTAACAAAGGCAGAATGTTCTACAATTGTAATCTCCGGATTGGAGACAGGACGGACCCAACGCGCACCCCCCCCCCAAATGGAGCCTGGCGCAGCTCTCCTCGCCAATAAGGAATTCAGGAATAAAATATTCCGAGCCATCAACGATTATGTATCCTCCAATCAGAACGGGGAGGTCTCACCCTCCACCTTCTGGGAGGCACTGCAGACGATGATCAGGGGGGAAATCCTAGCTTATAGGACCCTCGGGGACAGGAAGGAAAGGGAAGCCCAGCAGCGGCTGATCGACTCAACTGGAAGTGGATTGGCAGTACTCCATATCCCCAACCAGGGAATTTCTGGCAGAAAGAAAATAGCAGCAGAGGACATTTCACCTGTTTGCCACACTGAAGGTAGTCCACCAGCTCCACCGGGCCTTTTACCAACATGGGGACAAAGCCAACCACATGCTGGCAAAGCAGTTGACAAAACAGGCCACCGCGAAAGAGATAGCACAAGTTAGGGACAGAAATGGTAGGATGATAGTGGACCCAAACAACGTCAATAAGGCCTTTACAAACTTTTACCAAGGACTCCAAGCCCCTGGAGGAGGTCTTGGATGGAACAGTTCCTCGACAGACTGGATATGCCGGTGCTGGGGGAGGACAGGAAACGAGCCCTGGAAGCACCGCTAGGGCTGGGCAAAATCATGGAGTGCATCAACTCCATGCAATGGGGGAAAGCGCTGGGACTGGACGGATTCCCAGTAGATTTTTTCAAAAAGACTCAACAGCGCTGGCCCCATACCTGCGGGAGATGTTCAGTGACTCACTGTCGAAGTGGGCTCTGCCACCCAAGCTGGCACAGGCCTCGATCTCTTTGATCCCCAAGAAGGACAAAGACCCGATAGAGTATGGATCATACAGACTCATCTCTCTCTTAAACACTGAGGTGAAAATCTTAGTGAAAGCACTGGCAAGGTGACTGGTGAGTTGCCTGCTAGAAGTGATTGCGGAAGATCAGACCGGGTTTGTTTGTTAACAGGGGGCCTGAAGCTGGAGGAACTCCCGTTCAAAGTAACCCAAACCAAGCTCGGGTGCCTCTGGATCCAAGTGGAACCTCTCCGCCTGGTGGAGGAGGCACCTGTGAAGATGGACTCTCTCTTTCGCTTGGTGGATGGGTGTAGATGGTCAAAATAAACGTGCTGCCGAGGTTCCTCTTCGTATTCATCCTTAAATCCTCCTTCACCAGGGTCGGCAAGTTAATCATCGTCTTTGTCCAGGGGGGAATATTCCTAGGATACGTACGGCTGTGTACTTAGCCCCCGACTATACTCCTGATATACACACACGACTGTGTGTTTGCTGATGACACGACCATAGTGCGTCGGACCTCAAACAGTGATGAGTCAGAGTACAAGTGGGAGATAGAGAACTGAGTGGCATGGTGCAACGACAACAATCTCTCCCTCTGTCACCAAAAGTAAGGAGCTGGTCACCGACTTCAGAAAGCAAAGTGTCGTGCACCCCTGTCTGCATCAATGATGGTGAGGTGGAGATGGTTGTCAGGTTCAAATTCCTAGGTGTGCACATTGCTAACAATCTGTCCTGGTCTCCCCACGTCGATGCTACGACCAAGAAAGCACAACAGTGCCTAAAACGTCTCAGGAAACAAAGGAAATTCGGCATGCCCACATTGACTGTTAACAATTTTTACAGATGCACCATAGAAGGCATCCTATCTGACTGCATCACTGCTTGGTTTGGGATCTGCTCGACCCAAGACCATAAGAAACTACAGAGTCGTGAACACAGCCCAGTCCACCACATGAACCCACCTCCCATCCATTGACCCTGTCTACACCCCCTGCTGCCTTAGGAAAAGAGCCCTCCCATCTGGGTTATTCTCTCTTGCAACCTCTTCCATCGGGCAGAAGATGCATAAGTCTGAGAACACGCACTAACAGATTCAAAAGCAGCTCCCTGCTGTTATCAGACTCCTGAATGACCCTTGTTATGGGCCAGGGTTTAGAGAACCCAAAGTGTATCGTGGAATTCACCTGACCCACAACTTTTAATCTCTTGTGGTATGGGGAGCACACAGCCCACTCTACAGGTGTGATACAGCAGAAATGGAAAAGTATTTTTTAAAGCAAAACAATGTTTATTCTATGAACTCAAGTTAACCTTTTTAAAACATGCAGTGAACACCTTAGCAACCATTAATTCAAATACAACCCCCAAAGAATACAACACTAAATGATCCTTTAAGCTTTCCTTTTAACATCTTTTACCAGAAGCACATCAGGTTAAAGTCACTACTGTTATTAGTTTTAAATCACCAGGATCGATTTACAGTCTTTAGATTACAGAGAGAGAGACTAATACCCCTTCTGGCTGTGACTGCAGCTATCCAGCTCTGAAAACGAAACTAAAACACACCCTGCCGCAAACAGCCTAAAACGAAAGTAAAAAGCTGACAGACAGCCCAGCTCCACCCACTCTCTGACATCACTGCCGTAGTAAACACCCATTTCTTAAAGGTACTCTCACTACAGATATTTATATACACACCCATTTATAAACACCATTTCTTAAAGGTACTCTCACATGACACCCTTATGGACTGCTCTACAATCTTGTTGTAGCACTATACTCCGTATGCTTCACCCGATGCCCATGTCTGTGTATTCACATTGTGTATTTATCGTATGTCCTATGTTTTACATGTATGGAACAATCTGCCTGAACTGTATGCAGAATACTTTTCACTGCACCTTGGTACAAGTGATAAATCTAAATCTAAGTCAGTTTTACAACAAGGGCGGCACATGGGATGCCTGGCCAACATGGAGTGGGTGAGCGGATGTCTAAGGGAGCCAGAGGTGGACGCCGGCCGACCTTCGCGACCCACGCCGGCCGACCTTTGCGTCCCACCATTTTCTCTTACCTTGTTTGCTGCTGATAAAATGGAGGAATCGCAATCGCGCCCAAAACACGTGACGTCGACGTTCGGGGAGCGTGACCTGCACTCTGGCTCCCTTCAGGCAGGGTGATTACATTGCATTTTAAAAAAAATCTTCTCCTGCGTCTCCGATTGCGCAAATTCATGCGTAACAGCCGCAGCAGCTAGCTTTTAACATATAAAAAAAATGCGGACACATTGTGTCGGCGCAGAACTACGCGGAATAACATTTTGAAGATTGCAAACATTATATTACAAAGGGACAGTTTGATGTTTTGGACCAGGCATTTTCAAAGTTGGTGGCTTTTCAAAGACCCGCGGGTGGGTCGTGAGCGGGTGTCGGGAGGGTCGCGGAGCCGTTGGTCGTTGCGCAAATTCGCGCGTGACAGCCACAGCAGCCAGCTTTCAACAATACCGGCTGCGAGCAGCCTTCAAAATGATGGCTGTGACCATATTAAAAAAAATGTAAAGACCACCTTTGCCCTGATAACAATATTGAAAGTTCAACAAAATTTGTGACATGGCAGATAACCTGCTGTGAAAGTGGAAAATCTGAAATAAAAACAGAAAATGCGAGGAAGTGTTCAGCTGGTTGGCAGAATCTATGGAGAGAGCAAACTGCTGAACATGGCAGGTCATTGACCTTTCGTCCGAATTGAAAAATGTTTAAGATGTAACAGGCTTTGAGTAAGTGCAAAATCTGTGATTGGGTGGGAACAGGAGGAAAGGGATCATGTTGCAAGCAATAGCTATTAAAAGGACAAGTGAAGAAACAAAAGATGAGGACCTGAGTTTGATCCCGGTCAACTGTCTGTGTGGAATTTGCACATTCTCCTAGCACCTGCAATAGTGTTTCACCACCTGCGTGGGTGGCATCAGAGCCATTTCCCAGCTTTTCTCCATGAATTGGTTTGAGGCATTCTTATTTTTAGCTTCTCCCAGGAGGATGATTGACTGGTGAATTGAATCATGGAATCTCTACAGTGTAGAAGGAGGCTATTCAGCCCATCAGGTCTGCACCGACCCTTTGAAAGAGCACCCTACCTAGGCCCCACCCTATCCCCATAACCTAGTATCCAACCTAATCTTGGACATTAAGGGACAATTTATCATGGCTAATCCACCTAACCTGCACATCTTTGGACTGAGAGAGGAAACCCGGAGGAAACGCACGCAGACATGGGAAGAATGTGCAAACTCCACAGAGTCACCCGAGGCCAGAATAGAACCGGGACCCTGTGCTGTGAGGCATCAGTGCTAACAACTGTGCCATTGTGCCACCCTTATAACCAATTCACCTACCCTGCACATCGTTTTGTTGCGGGGGTGAGACCCACGCAGACATGGGGAGAATGTGCAAACTCCACACGGACAGTGACCAGGGGCCAGGATCGAACCTGGGTCCTCGACGCTGTGAGGCTGGAAGAGAGCAATAAATAGGGTTGATGATCTGCGGAAGTTACAGGTTGGCAAGTTTGAAAAGGCTACTCCAGCTTTTAGTCTTCTGTCTTTCAATTTCATATTTGTATCACAAAATTGGAGTTAATTTTCATTCCCTGACTTGGGATGCACTGAGCAGCAAAGAAAAAAAATTTGTAACGTTTTGTAAATTCATCGCAATTTCTGACTAGGGTTCTGCTCCTTCAACAGGTGAAAAGCTACGTGTGCTGTGTTACAATCAGAATGGCGAATGGTGTGAGGTGCGCTCAAAGAACGGGCAGGGATGGGTCCCCAGCAATTATATTACACCTGTAAATAGCCTGGAAAAGCACTCCTGGTACCATGGCCCCGTCTCCCGCAGTGCAGCCGAGTACCTGCTTAGCAGCCTCATCAATGGCAGCTTTCTTGTGCGAGAAAGTGAGAGCAGTCCGGGACAGCTATCAATATCCCTCCGCTACGAAGGTCGAGTTTACCACTACAGAATCAACACAACACATGATGCCAAGGTAAATAGTGAAACTATCATGTCTGCACCTCCTTCTGCTTTATTTTGTAGGTTTTCTCTCTACAGGCACTCAACCAACCCTACCAATCTGAAAATGGTAAAGTTAAAATACTGGTTTGCATAGTGTCTTTGGAAGGTTTTGTTGGACACACAAAAATAAATGGCCAGCTTTTTTATTTAGAGCAGTTGTAGTCTTTAATGCTCTCCTCAAAAATTATTGCTTTTTGGTCAACCTTTGTGGGCTGAGAATGTTTTCATGCCTCTTAAGTTTTTAAATCATGCCTCCACTGAAACAAAAGTGGATCAGATTACTGAAGAAACCTTTATTACACAAATCAAAGCAAGAGGCAGGTAGGTAGTGATGATGCAGTAGCGTTCAAATAGTTCAAAATACAGGCACTCCCCAAGTATTATCTGTATGCGTGCATTCGCAAAGTCAAGTAATCTGTTGCTGTTTGTAATTAATTCAACATTTATTTTAGATTCCCTTTTGGCTTTTGGCAACAGCTGTAGTTGATGTGCAAATTGTTTAGTCTATATGACGGGCAGTTTATTTCAGTCAGTCCTCTTAAACTGATCAACCTTAAATTGATGAACCAGTTTTACATCAAAACCATTGCTCATTTACATTTTTACACGTGCCATTCTTTCAAATTCACAAAGCGACTATTTTCCAGGTGCCCCATTTTGGCAGCGTTGGAAGCGGTTAGGATTGGCTCGGAATAGTGCAACAGTTATGTTCCAAACCGGGGGCAGAATTTCAGTGCAATACTTGCAGATAGGCAAGAGCATGATGCAGATTTGTTCACTACCTGCCTCCACTTTGATATTGCAGATGCTGAAAATCGGAAATAAAAAAAAAATGCTGCAAGTACTCTTCTGCACTTGTCTCAGAACTCTCCTAAATAGCTATGAAATATAATCAGGATGTGCTTGATTTTCAGCCATGCAGTTGTGGGTGTCCATCCTGGAGAACTAGTTATGTTAAGTCTATTTTGCTGGGCCACGTAGATAGAAGGAAGTGAGCACCACGAACTGAAAGGACATGAGGCAGGCATCCAGAAGGAGATCCAGTCCAATTTTCACAGCTTGCATAGTTATTGGAATGACTGAGTCATTACTTTACTGTATTAACGTAAAAAAGGACTTTGCAGACAGACAGTATCATTGTGATGTGTACACGTGTTCTACCCAGATACCTTTGCTCATGGGAGTCAGCAAGCTTTCACACAGTCAATTACTGACGTCATTTGTAGATCCTGTGGTAATTGGTAAACTGCATAATCACTCAAATTGCAGTAAATCAGTACACAATTATTTTTTTTAAAAATTTATTTTATTCAAATTTTTCGGCCAAACAAAACAGTACAAGGGTTTTTCCCCTTTTTACAACAATAAAACAATATAAATAACAGTGACCGTTTTTAACAAATAAATAAATAATATATAAACTAAATGGCAACTGCCATAACAAAAAATAATAGCTCTCCCAAATAATAAAATCAAGCAATCCAATATACATAACCAAGTACAAGTATCTATACAAAAACATCCCTGAGGACCGCCCCTCTTCCCCCCCCCCCCCCCCCCCCCCCCCCCCCCGGGTTGCTACTGTTACCTTCCCATTTCCTTTATCGTTCTGCGAGGTAGTCAATGAACGGTTGCCATCGCCTGGTGAACCCTTGAGCCGAACCCCTTAGTGCGAACGTTATCTGTTTTAGTTTTATAAACCCTGCCATGTCATTTATCCAGGTCTCCACGCCAGGGGGTTTGGCTTCCTTCCACATAAGCAATATCCTTCGCCGGGCTACTAGAGACGCAAAGGCCAAAACATCAGCCTCTCTCGCCTCGTGCACTTCCGGCTCTTCTGCAACCCCAAATATAGCCAACCCCCAGCTTGGCTTGACCCGGACCCCCACCACCTTTGAAAGCACATTTGCCACCCCCACACAGAACCCCTGCAGTGCCGGGCATGACCAAAACATGTGGGTGTGGTTTGCTGGGCTCCTCGAGCATCTCCCACACCTATCCTCTACCCAAAAGATTTACTGAGCCTTGCTCCGGTCATATGCGCCCTGTGCAAAACCTTGAATTGTATCAGGCTAAGCCTGGCGCACGAGGACGAAGAGTTTACCCTACGTTGGGCATCTGCCCACAGCCCCTCATCAATCTCTTCCCCCAGCTCTTCTTCCCATTTTCCCTTCAGCTCATCCACCATAATCTCCCCCTCGTCTCTCATTTCCCTGTATATATCCGACACCCTACCATCCCCCACCCATGTCCCTGAGATCACTCTATCCTGAATCTCCTGCGTCGGGAGCTGCGGGAATTCCCTCACCTGTTGCCTCGCAAAAGCCCTCAGTTGCATGTACCGAAAAGCATTCCCTTGGGGCAACCCATATTTTTCCGTCAGCACTCCCAGACTCGCAAACGTCCTGTCTAGGAACAGATCCCTCAGTTGCACAATCCCAGCTCTCTGTCATGCTCTAAATCCCCCATCTATTCTCCCTGGGACAAACCTATGATTATTTCTTATCGGGGACCGCACCGAGGCTCCCGTCATTCCCCTATGCCGTCTCCACTGCCCCCAAATTTTCAGTGTTGCCACCACCACTGGACTTGTGGTGTATTTCTTCGTGGAGAACGGCAACGGCTCCGTCGCCAGTGCTTGTAGGCTGGTTCCTTTGCAGGACGCCATAATCCAATCTCTTCCACGCCGCTCCCTCCCCTTCTCCCATCCACTTACACACCATTGAGATATTGGCGGCCCAATAGTACTCACTTAAGCTTGGTAGTGCCAGTCCCCCCCCTATCCCTGCTACGCTGCAAAAACCCCCTCCTCACTCTCGGGGTCTTCCCAGCCCACACACAACTCATAACACTTTTCTCGATTTTCTTGAAATAAGCCTTCGTGACCATCACCGGGAGGCACTGAAACACAAAAAGGAATCTCGGGAGGACTACCATTTTGACCGCCTGCACCCTACCCACCAGTGACAGGGGCACCATGTCCCATCTCTTAAAATCCTCCTCCATCTGTTCCACCAATCGTGTTAGATTTAGCCTATATAAGGTTCCCCAACTCCTGGCTATCTGAATCCCTAAGTACCGGAAATCTCTTGTTACCTTCCTCAGCGGCAAATCATCTATTCCCCTACTCTGCTCCCCCGGATGCACCACAAACAACTCACTCTTCCCCATATTCAATTTGTACCCCGAGAATTCCCCAAACTCCCCGAGTGTCTGCATTATCTCAAGCAACCCCTCCACTGGGTCCGCAACATACAGCAATAAATCATCTGCATACAATGATACCCGGTGTTCTTCTCCTCCCCTAAGAACTCCCCTCCATTCCTGGAGCCCCTCAATGCTATGGCCAGGGGCTCAATTGCCAATGCAAACAGTAACGGAGACAGGAGTCCCTCTATAAAGACGGAAGTAGTCAGACCTCTGCCTGTTCGTGATCACACTGGCCACCGGGGCCCTATATAGCAGCTGTACCCACGCAATAAACCCTTCTCCAAAACCAAATCTCCTCAACACTTCCCACAGGTAGTCCCACTCCACTCTGTCGAATGCTTTCTCGGCGTCCATCGCCACCACTATCTCCGCCTCCCCCTCTGGTGGGGGCATCATCATCACCCCTAGCAGCCTCCGTATGTTCGTGTTCAGCTGTCTCCCCTTAACGAACCCAGTTTGATCCTCGTGGACCACCCCCGGGACACAATCCTCTATCCTTGTCGCCATCACCTTGGCCAGGAGCTTAGCATCTACGTTCAAGAGGGAAATGGGCCTGTAGGACCCACACTGCGGCGGGTCTTTTGCCGCCTTCAAAAGTAACGATATCGTCGCCTCCGACATAGTCGGGGCAGCTTCCCCCTTTCCCTGGCCTCATTAAAGGTTCTCGTCAAAAGCGGGCCAGTAGGTCCATATTTCCTATAAAATTCCACCGGGAACCCATCCGGTCCCGGGGCCTTCCCCGCCTGCATGCTCCCAATCGCCTTTACCACCTCCTCCACATCAATCTGTGCTCCCAGTCCCACCCTCTACTGCTCCTCCACCTTCAGGAATTCCAGCTGATCCAGGAAATGCATCATTCCCTCCTTCCCTTCCGGGGGCTGAGCCTTATACAACCTCTCATAGAATGCCTTGAACACCCCGTTCACTCTCTCGCTCCCCGTTCCATCTCTCCCTCCTCATCTCTCACCCCACCTATCTCCCTCGCCGCTCCCCTCTTCCTCAATTATTGGGCCAGTAGCCGGCTCGCCTTCTCTCCATACTCATACTGTACACCCTGTGCCCTCCTCCACTGCGCCTCTGCCTTACCCGTGGTCAGCAGGTCAAATTCCACATGTAACCTTTGTCTTTCCCTGTACAGTCCCTCCTCCGGTGCCTCTGCATATTGCCTATCCACCCTCAGAAGTTCTCTCAACAATCGCTCCCTTTCTTTACTCTCTTGTTTCCCTTTATGTGCCCTTATGGATATCAGTTCCCCTCTGACCACCGCCTTCAACGCCTCCCAGACCACTCCCACCTGAACCTCTCCATTGTCATTAAGCTCCAAGTACCTTTCGATACACCCCCTCACCCTTAGACATACCCCCTCATCCGCCAATAAGCCCATATCCATTCTCCAGAGTGGGTGCTGTTTTTCCTCTCCTACCCTCCAGGTCTACCCAATGTGGAGCGTGGTCCGAGATGGCTATGGCCGTATACTCCATCCCTGTCACCTTCGGGATCAGTGCCCTTCCCAGGACATAAAAGTCTATCCGTGAATATACCTTGTGAACATGGGAGAAAAATGAAAACTCCTTACTCCTCGGCCTAATAAATCGCCAGGGGTCTACTCCTCCCATCTGCTCCATGAAGTCCTTAAGCACCTTGGCCGCTGCCGGCCTCCTCCCGGTCCTGGACCTCGACCGGTCCAGCCCTGGATCAAGCACCGTATTGAAGTCTCCCCCCATTACCAACTTTCCCGCCTCCAGGTCTGGGATACGCCCCAACATACGCCTCATGAAGTTTGTATCATCCCAGTTCGGGGCGTATACATTCACCAGAACCACCGCCTCCCCTTGCAATCTGCCACTCACCATCACGTATCTGCCCCCACTGTCCGCTACTATGGTCTTTGCCTCAAACAGTACCCGTTTCCCGACTAAAATAGCCACCCCCCTATGCTTCATATCTAGACCTGAATGAAACACCTGTCCCACCCATCCTTTACATAGTCTAACCTGGTCTGTCCATTTCAGGTGCGTCTCCTGCATCATAACCACATCTGCCTTTAATTTCTTTAGGTGTGCGAGTACCCGTGCCCTTTTAATCGGCTCATTCAGCCCTCTCACGTTCCACGTGATCAGCCGGGTTGGGGGGCTCTTTACCCCCCCCCCCCCCTTGTCGACTAGCCACCCCCTTTTTTAACCCAGCTCCTTACCCGGTTCCCACGTACCCGTATATCCCACCGAAGGTACCCTCTCGTCTTGACCGCCCCGCCCCATAACCGCTCCCCCTTCCCCTTAGCAGCAGCTACCCAGTTAACTCCTCCCCCCCCCCCCCCCCCCCCCCCCCCCCCCGCTAGATCCCCCTCTAGCATAATTACACCCCCCATGTTACTCCCAGAAGTCAGCAAACTCTGGCTGACCTCGGCTTCCCCGTTTGCCCTCGGCCTCTCACTGTGTGAGGCCCCCACCTTCCTGCGTCCCTGTTCCCGCCATAATTACCCTAGCGCAGGAGCAACTCCTGCGTTTCCCACTCGGCCCCGCCCCTAATGGCGCAGTTCCCTTCTCCTTCCCCTTTCATTCCCACCGGCGCCCACAGTTCCTCATACTCACCCCCCCCCCCCTCAAACGAGGGGAAGAGAGAAAAGTTACAGGATTGAAAAATTAACAAATTGAAAAATCAGCCCCCCCGCCTTCCCTTCCCCTTCCTCGCCCCACATAATCACCCCACCACTTTATCCCAGAAGCTCTTTCTCTCGCCAGACTATTCCAGCTTCTCGTCCACAATGAATGTCCACGCCTCTTCTGCCGTCTCAAAGTAGTGGTGCTTCCCTTGGTGTGTGACCCACAGTCTCGCCGGTTGCAACATTCCAAATTGAACCTTCGTTTTGTGAAGCACCGCCTTAGCCCGAATGAAACTTGCCCCCCTCCTCGCCACCTCCGCACTCCAATCCTGGTATACGCGGATCACCGCGTTCTCCCACCTACAGCTCCGAGTTTTCTTTGCCCATCTTAGGACCATCTCTCTGTCGTTGTAGTGGTGGAACCTCAGCACTATGGCTCGAGGTATTTCTCCAGCCTTTGGTCTTCGCGCCAGAACTCGATAAGCTCCCTCCACTTCCAAAGGGCCCGTCGGGGCCTCCGATCCCATTAACGAGTGAAGCATCGTGCTCACATATGCCCCGACGTACGCCCCCTCTGCGCCTTCGGGAAGACCCAAGACTCTTAAATTCTTCCTCCTCGAATTATTCTCCAGGGCTTCCAACCTCTCCACACACCTTTTGTGCTGTGCCTCGTGCGTCTCTGTCTTCACCACCAGGCCCTGTATTTCATCTTCATTTTCAGCAGCCTTTGCCTTCACGACCCGAAGCTCCAGATCCTGGGTCCTCTGCGCCTCCTTTAGCCCTTCAATCGCCTGTAGCATCGGGGCCAACACCTCCTTCTTCAGCTCTTCCACACAGCGCCGCAGGAACTCTTGTTGCTCCGGGTCCCATATCGAACGGCCACCTTCCGACGCCATCTTGCTTCGAACTTCCCTTCCTTGCCGCTGCTCCAAAGGATCCACTGCAATCTGGCCGCTATCCTCTCCTTTTTCCATATATATCCGGGGGGATTCCCTTCTATTTCACCGCACAGTGATTTTGGCTGTTAAAAATTGCCGTTGGGGCTCCTAATAAGAGCCCAAAAGTCCGTTCCAACGGGAGGTGCCGAAACGTGCGACTCAGCTGGTCATCGCCGCACCCGGAAGTCCAGTACACAATTATTGATGATCATGCAGTGATCTCTTAATGAGGCAAATGTTGTACATCAATTTCCACATGGTGTGTGATCTAATCTCAAATGTTAGTGCGACTGCTGTTACGATAATGAGTTGTGCATTCCAGCCCTAATCTAGAATATAACCAATGCAATCTAGGATATTTCAGAGTAGCACAAAAGGAATTCTGTAATATTCGAGATGCCATTTTTGAGGCATGGTGTTAAAATTGTCAGATTTGTCCATAACGTTTCCACATTTGAACAGCAAGAGAGTTCTCACAAATTCTGCCAGCATTTGTTCCTCAACCAACATTGCAAAAGGCTGCCAATAGGATCTTACTGTTTGCTGTATTGTCTCCTAAGCAGCATTTCAGGTTAGATCATTGGCTGTGAAGTGCTTTCAAATATGCTAATGATGTGAATAAAATGAACAGCTTCACCTCTATTAAAATACAATTTTAAAACTGAAAACACAGGATAAACTCAGGTGTGGCAAGACCTGTGGGCAGAGAAACATACATTTCAAGTCTGATGAGCTGAGACGGGTAGAAGTGTGATGGATTATACAGTTGTGGAGGGGAGGGTTGGGGGGGGGGAGAAGAAGGTGTAACAGAATAGAAAGTCCAGGATAGGTGGGAGCTAAGGAGATGTTGACAAAGATGACATGGACACAAGACCAAGGGGAGTGTTAATGGTAGCGTTAAAGATGAAAGAAAGTGCTGAAATTGGAATATAAGTAAAATAGCAGAATGTGGTGAATAGGAGAACAAAGGTCAATGCTTAGTGAAAGCAAAACTAAAGGAAAGTGACAGGTGATCCTGTGGGGGAGGGGCGGGCGGGTTGCATTGGGACAAACCAAAAGGGCTGAGATAGACAGAATTTTCATCAGTAAGGGAATTGAGGGTTACTGGGATGAAGTGTGAAAGTGAGTTGATTATCATATCAGATCAGTCATGATCTCATAGAATGGCGGAGCAGACTCGATGGGCCGAATGGCCTACTTGTGCTTCTGCATCTTTATATGGTCTGAAAAACCTGGCAGTTAAGATGGGGGAAGAACGTTCTTAGTCGAAAGTTATTTCCAGGAATGCCTGCGTTGAAGAAGTACTGCTCTTTTTCACAAGATTTCCATTTGTCCTTTTGTCATGTTGAGAGTCACACAAACTTGAAACACTAACTCTGTTTCTCTGTCCACAGATATTGCCAGAACTGCTGAGTTTATATAATATTTACTATTTTTACTTCAGATTTTCAGCATCCACAGTGTATTTTTTATTTTCACTTTTCAAACTTGACATTTAATTTCTATTTATCTTTTGTGTTGCACACCGCAACTCATACGCCTTGCAGCAGACAGAACAGGTTGTGCTGCATGTCATTACTTCCTGTGATCATGCACAGTCCCACTTTTGAGAAAGCATTTAGTGACCAGCAATGTTTACAAAGGAGTTTTCCAGCAAACCTAATGGTTGTTCTCTGTTCTCATTTTTACTTGAATTAAGTCTACTGGTACCAATTGAGTACCAGCATTTAGAAAAGTGAAGGGAACATTATGCCTTAATAATCTTCAATTACTTTTCAAACTTAGAGATATTACCATGGCCCAAATAGAAGCTGTTCAATCTTTGCATCCAACCAGGGGGAAACAAGTTCATATAGGCACAGGAAATAATGACAGCAAACCCAGCCCTGTTGACCCTGCAAAGTCATCACTACTAACATCTGGTACTTGTGTCAGAATTGGGAGATCTGTCTCACAGACTAGTCAAGATATGCCAACCCAAGGGCGGCATGGTGGTGCAGTGGTTAGCACTGCTGCATCTTGGCTCTGAGGACCTGGGTTCGATCCCGGCCCTGGGTCACTGACCGTGTGAAGTTTGCATATTCTCCTCTTGTTTGCATGGATCTCACCCCCACAACACAAAGATGTGCAGGCTAGGTCGATTGGCCATGCTAAAGATGCCCCTTAATTGGAAGAAAAAGAATAGGGTACTCAACTTTTCTATTTAAAAAAATAATAATAATAATAATAATTTTAATGTCAAGCCTGACATAGCCAGTCTCACGGAATCACCTCACAGATGACATCCCAGTCACTACTATCATCATCCTTGGGTATATCCAGTCCCACCAGCAGGACAGGCCCAGCAGAGGTGGCGGTACAGTGATCTACAGTCGGGATAAGTTGCCCTGGGAGACCTCAATATTGATCTGGACCCTATGAAGTTCCATGACTTCAGGTCAAACGTGGTCAGGGTAACTTCCTGTTGATTACCACTCTCAGCTGATGAATCAGTACTCCTCCATGTTGAACACCACTTGGAGGAAGCACTGGTGGCAAGGGCACAGAATGTACTCTGGGTGAGGGACTTCAATGTCCATCACCAAGTGGCTCGGGCGCACCACTACTGACCAAGCTGGCCAAATCCTAAAGGACATAACTGCTAGACTGGGTCTGCAACAGGTGGCGAGGGAACCAAGAGGGAAAAACATACAAGACCTCACATTGCCAACCCACCTGCTGCAGATTCATATGTCAGTGACAGTATCTGTATGAGTGACCACCAGAGTCACGTCTTCATGTTGAGAATGTCCACCATCATGTGTGGCACTACCATCATGATTAATGGGATGGATCCAGAACGGATCTCTCAACTCAAGACTGGGCATCCATGAGGCAATGTGGACCATCAGCAGCAGAATTGTACTCAGCCACAATCTGTAACCTCATGGCCCAGAATATCCCCACTACCATTACCATCAAGATGTGCAGGCGAGGTGGATTGGCCACACTAAATTGTCCCTTAATTGGAAAAAATTAATTGGGAACTCTAAATTTATATTTTTTTAAAAAGAAGAGCTGAGTGGATGATACATGATACTGGGCCCCACCATCACAGATGCCAGTTTTCAGCCAATTCTATTCACCCCACATGATATCAAAGAGCGGCTGAAGGCACTGGGTACTTCAAACAGCTATGGGCCCTGACAATATTACAGCAATGGTACTGAAGACGTGTGCTCCAGAACTTGCCGCACTTTTAGCCAAGCTGTACCAGTCCAGCATTGTTTTTCAAACTTTTTCCCGGGACTCACTTTTGCCAACCAGCCGACCTTCACAAGCTGTGCCATGTTCGCCTAAACTTTAATGCAAAAGTGTGACTGTGCTTGACATCTAGGCAACATTTGATCAAGTATGGCATCAATGAGCACTAGCAAAACTGGAGTCCATGGGAATCAAGGGGAAAACTCTCCACTGGTTGGAGTGATACCTAGCACAAATGAAGATGGTTATGATTCTTGGAGGTCATTCATCTCAAAACTGGGATATCACTGCATGAGTTCCTCAGGATTGTGTCCTAGGCCCAACCATCTTCAGTTGCTTCATGAAAGACCTTCCTTCCAACACAGGGACAGATGCGCAGATGTTTGCTGATGGTCACCATTCGTGATAACTCAGATGGTGAAGCAGTGCACGTGCAAATGCAGCAAAACCTGAACAATGTCCAGGCCTGCCCTCACAAATGGCAAGTAACAGTTGCGCCACATAAATCACCATCTCCAATAAGAATCAAACCATCCGTCTCCTCTTGGCATTCAATGGTATTACCATCACTGAATCTCCCTGCTATCAACATCCTGGGGGTTGCCATTGACCAGAAACTGAACTGGACTAGCCATATCAATACTGTGGCTACAAGAGCGGGTCAGACAAAACCAGTCCACCACCAATAAGGCACAAGCTAGAAGTATGATGGAATACTCCCATTTGCCTGGATGAGTGCAGCTGCAACAACACACTCCAGAATCTCAACACCATTCCCATTTATTTGCTGCTATACTTACACCAGTAGTATGAGCAGTTGTACGCATGGGATACAGCATATTCAGTCGTGCAAAACTGAAAGACACTACAGTTGTGTTTGACAAAGCGCATGGGCTGTACAAAAATCCTTTTTCCATACAATTTGCAGATGTAGTGTAGCTGTAATGATGTGGTCACTTGAATTCATATCCTTTTACTGTATTGCTACTGTGTTAGTTGTACCAGTGCTGATCGGATTTGTTGCATCAACCTGATCGAAAATTCTTGAATCTCTTGAGTTAATTTTGTTTGTGACTTACTACATAGAATCATAGGATAGTTAAGCACAGAAGGAGACCATTCGGCATGCCATGTCCATGTCGGCTTTCTGCAAGAGCAACTGTTCGTCCCACTCGCTTATCGTTTCCTTGTAGCCCTGCAATCTTTTTCTCTTCAGTTAATTATCCCTTTTGAACGTCATGATTCAATCTGTCTCCACTGCGCACTCAAGCTGTGCATTCCAGAGCCTTGCAGCATAAAAATGGCTTTTCTTCAAAAAAGACAAACTCAACCCCATCCAAAACAAAGCACCCTGCTTAATTGGCACCCTTCCACAAATATTCACTCCCTTCACCATCGATACACAGGAGCAGCATTGTATACCATCTACAAATCATTTTCAAGCCCAGTGTCGCGAACCGCGGGTGGGTCCCTGGCAGGTGTCTGAAGGGTCACGGGGCCATGCGTTACGGTGTCACCGATACTGGGGCCATGGTAATAATCTTTATTATTGTCACAAGTAGGCTTACATTAACACTGCCGTTCCCGATCGTGGGAAGCAGTGCCCAATGGTACGACCGGCTTTCAGAATGTCAGCTGTTTTGTGCGTGGGTGCCCCCTCAGCATTGCACAGGCCCAGAGCCCAGCGGGGCACAACTCCTCCTGCTGGTGTCAGTGCGCTGACCCAGGTACAGTTTTTTTTTTTTTTTGTTTTTTTTTTTTTTTTTTTTTTATAAACATCACTGGAGTCTTTTTGCCTGGAGCAGTGGCAGAGAGCACGTAGCACGCACGTGACATCACGTGTTCTGGGCGCGAGAGAGATTTCTCCATTTTGTGGCTGCCAGCAGTGCTGGTGTGAGCTCCAGGCCCTCTGGTAAGCAAGTTTGAAGAAGAAGCTGAAAACGTGAACAAAGCAGCAGAAAGATTATTATTTGAGGTATGGATTGTTAATTGTGCAAATGCAAATCCGGATTCCAAGTTCATGTGTGTTATATGCAGGGAAGCACTGACAAATGAAAGATTAAAACCCTCAAAACTTCAAAGGCATTATAATATTTAGCATGGTGAGTTTGAGGACAAACCTCTTGAATTTTTTCCATGGAAGCAGTGAGATCTTAACTCATCAGCTGAAGTCCTTAGCAGAAATGTAACACTGAATAACAAAGCAAGTGAGATCGTGAGGACCAAGCAGGTTCATCTGTCACATTAACGGCATGCAAAAATGGTGGGGCGCAAAGGTCGGCCGGCGTGGGTTGCGAAGGTCAGCAGGCGTGGGTCGTGAAGGTTGGCTGACTTGGGTCGCGAAGGATGGCCGGTTGATAAAAATGGGTCCCAGGCAAACAAGCTTGAAATACACTAATCTACAAGATGCACTGCAGGAATTCACCAAAGCTTCTTTGGCAGCACCTTCCAAACCCATGACCACTGCCATCTAGAAGGACAAAGGCAGCAGATACATGGGAACACCCCCACCTGGAGGTTCCCCTCCAAGTTCTGACAGATCTGAATTGGAAATATATGTTGTTCCTTCACTGCGCTCAGTCAAGCTCCTGGAACTTCCTCCCTAAAAGCACAGTGGGTGCAGCTACACCACATAGACTGCAGCGTTTCAGGAAGGCAGCTCACCATCACCTTCTCAAAGAATGGGCAACAAATGCTGGCACAGCCAACCAAGTGCACAAAACATAAAAATGAATAAAGATCTATTTAAATCCTTCTGAAGACGTATAAAGTTGGCAGAAAAAGCAGTAAGCCTGAGGAGCGGCAGCATTTTTGAATTTAACATAAGAACAAAAAATGTGATCGGTGGTGAATGTGGAGTATGAGAGTAAAATTGCAGGGAACTTCGAAACTGACCATAAGTTTCTGCAAATATGTGAAAAGTAGATTGGTAAAGACAAATGTAGGTCCCTTACAGTCATAAACCAGGGAAATTATAATGGGGAACAAAGCAACGGCAGAAGAATTGAACACCTGCTTTGGTTCTGTCTTCATAAATGAGGGCACAAATACCCTCCCAGAAATGTGAGAGAACCAAGGGTCTAATGAGAAGGTGGAATTAAAGGAAATCAGTATTATCAAGAAAATGGTGCTGGGAAATTAATGGGGTTAAAGGCTGACAAATGGCCTGGCGATCAACGTCCCAGAGTATGAAAGGAAATGGGCCCTACAAATAGTAAATGCATAAGTGGTCATCTTCCAAAATTCTCTCGACTCTGGAGCAGTTCCTACAGATTAAAGGGTAGTACAAGTGACCCCATTATTTAAGAAAGAAAAGAAAAAAGGGAGAATTACAGACCAGTTAGCCTGACATTGATAGTGGGGAAGATACTCGAGTCTATTGTAAAAGACGTAATAACAGAACATTTGGAAAGCATCAATGGGATTGGACAAAGCCAGCATGGACAATGAAAGGCAAATCATGCTCAACAAACCTACTGGAGTTTTTTTTAGGATGGAACTTGTAGAATAGATAAGGGAGAACCAGTGAATATGGTGCATTTGGACTTTCAGAAGGCTTTTGATAAGGTCCCTCGAGAGGTTTAGTGGACAAAATTAAAGCACATGTATTGGTGTGGATCAAGAATTGGTTGACAGACAGTGGGAATAAATACGTCTTTTGGGAGGGGGAGAGACGCAGGCAAGTCACAAGTAGGAAAGAAAAGAGGGGGGGAGGGAAGGAGGAGGGAAGTTGGGGGGGTGGAGGACACAAGGAAATAGAGAGGGGCAAGGTACTACTAAATATGTAAATGATCTGGATGAGGGAACCAAATGTAACATTTCCAAGTTTGCTGATGACACAAAACTGGGTGGATTGTGAGGAGGATGCAAGGAGGCTTCAAGATGATTTAGACAAGTTGAATGAGTAGGCAAACACCTGGCAAAATGCAATGCAATTTGGCTAAAAGTGAAATTATGCACCTCTGTGGAAAAACAGAAAGGAAGCGTATTATCTCAATGGTGATATATTGGGAAGTGTGGGTGTACAAAGGGATCTTGTACACCAGTCAATGAAAGTGAAGAGGCAGGTGTAACAAGCAATTAGGAAGTCAAATGGTATGTTGGCCTGAGCGGATTTGAAGTGGAGATGTCTTACTGCAGTTATGCAGTACCTTGGTGAGACTGCACCTGGAGTATTATGTGCAGTTTTGGTCTCCCTAAGAAAGAATATATTTGCCATAGAGGGAGTGCAGCAGAAGTTCACTGAGCTGATACCAGGGTTGATGGGACTGTCCTATGAGGAGAGGTTGTATTCACTACAGTTTAGAAGGATGAGAGGAACATATAAATTGAAACATATAAAATTATAACTGGGATGGACAGATTAGATGCAGGGCAAATGTTTTCTCTGGTTGGGGAATCTAGAACCAGAGGACACAGTGTCCGGATACGGGGTAGACCATTTAGGATTGAGATGAGGAAAAATGTCTTCGTTCAAAGGTTAATGAACCTGTGGACTTCTCGACCACAGAAAGCTGTGGAGGCCGGGTCACTGAATATGTTCAAGAAAGAGATGGGTAATCTTTTAGATTTTAATGACATCAAGGGGTATGGAGAGAAAGCGGGAACGTGGCCTTGAGATCGAGGATCAGTCATGATCATATTGAATGGGGCAATAGGCTCGAAGGGTCAAATAGCTTCTACTAGTTTCTATGTAGTTTATTTGGTTAGAAGCAGTTCGCATGGGCTCAGTAGCATCGTGGTCCAGGGACTGAGCATAATGCTCTGTAAGAGAGTTTTTAAAAAACTGATTTAAAGCACTATAGTGCAGCATTGACTTTCACCTCATTGGAAAAGTGTAGCACCTGAATGATTTATTCTGTTTTGAACTCTGCAAAACTCTAAATTAATGTTTCCCCTTCTCCTGAATTAACCACCATAGTAAAAACATTTCTATGTGAAACAATACTTGTGTAAATGTGGAATGGCTTCTTAAATTGACCGTGATGATTGGTAATCTTTTTGTTTTCAAATGAAGATCATTAAAAATCCATGGATTGAGTGGTGGGGGTGGTGATGAGTGGTTAGTTTTGTATTTTTAAGCGGACATACTCAAACTTTTGGAACCTTGCGTGACAGTCAAAACTAATCTATTTTGAGATGCCGTGACCCTAAAAGTGCGGCCTCCCTGTGTTCATGCTTCCTGTTTTATTTAATCCGAGTATGCAATGCATAAAAACACATCCGGAACATCTTTAGATTTTGTCATTTGCTATCACACATGAAGTGTCCAGGTTTTGGTCAAACAATTTGTATTACAAAAATGCTGTAGCTTATCTTAACTACTTGGCTATTTGCGGAAAAAGCAGTCCCAGAAGTTAGACGTGTTTTCTTTTTTCAGGTGTATGTGACAGCAGAGAGCCGTTTTAACACTTTGGCAGAGCTTGTTCATCACCATTCCACTGTGGCCGATGGGCTGGTCACGACCCTGCACTACCCTGCTCCAAAATGCAACAAACCCACAGTTTACGGAGTCTCTCCCATACATGACAAGTGGGAGATGGAACGCACTGACATCACAATGAAACACAAGCTGGGCGGAGGGCAATACGGGGAGGTGTACGTTGGCGTCTGGAGGAAGTACAGCCTTACCGTTGCAGTAAAAACACTGAAGGTACATATTAGACTATTACCCTTCAAGAGTGAAATTTCACCAACAGAGGTGTGCTGGACTGCAGATTTGTCAGGAGTAGTGTTGGGAGGTTCAAAATCAGGCACGATAAGGTGGGAGTTTTAGCAAGGTTTGATTAGAAAATGTGTATGTTTCTGATCTTTCAAATTAAACCACAATGCAGAATATACGAAAAATAGTATTTAACTGTTTAGTTTCTTGGTTTTTTTTCAGTCGGATGTTTTTCTCGGACATAACTGCTTTAATTGGCCAGGCTGTATCTTCACGTTTATTGGATTGGATTGGATTGGATTTGTTTATTGTCACGTGTACCGAGGTACAGTGAAAAGTATTTTCCTGCGAACAGCTCAACAGATCATTAAGTATATGAAAAGAAAAGGAAATTTAGAAAAATACATAATAGGGAAAAGAAGATAAGTAAAGAGAGGATCTGTTGGGGAGAGCTCGCAGAGAGTCGCCACGCTCCAGCACCATCTTGTGCTTATTGAAGATGTATGATTCAATAATTAGAAATCCCGAGTTATTTAAAATCAGGATATTGGATACAATTTCCCCAAAATTGCAGTGTGTTGGATCAGGCAAGAAAGCTGCATGAAACTTGACGGCTTTGGAGGTGCCTTTCCTTGCCTGATTCAACAGCAGTCCATGCAATTACAAAGTGCTGGTATGGATTGCACAGCCAGTTTGGGATGCAGGGCCTAATCACGCCGGCAAGGCCAGGATGCTGAGATCGGGGTGCCGTTTTTAAAGGGCAGCCCCCACCATTTGCAGACATTGATCCTCTCTCGTACCCCCACCACCACAAATAAGGGGAAACCACCCCCAATGGAGATGGTAACACCTGCCTGCCAGAGCCCCTTGGTGCTACCCATTCACCTGCCCCTTTGGCAGTGCCAGGTGGCAATGTCCAGTCTTGTCCCTCAACCCCCATGGCATACAGGCAGCTCTGCACCCCCAGTGTGATGATCACACTTTTGAAAGCCAGTAGTGATTTGGACTGAAGTCACCAGCCGGTGTGGTTCCTGGCTGCTCGCAAAATTTGGCAGCCATTACAGGATTTGCACCGTGGCTAACGGGCTGCCACTTCGTAGCCATTGTTTTTGAAAATCAGAGTTCTGTTTTGGTGTTCATTTCTGTTTCATTTATTTCTTATAAGTAATTTAACTAATAGCTTTTGTTTGAGGAGGGAGCTTTTATAGCTCCTTCTAGTGGTCATTACGCCTCTGTTCATCTTTCACCCACTTTGTTCAGCAGAATGAAGATGGTGGGATTTAAGGTGAATACCATATTTTTTAAAATGCTCTTTCGGGCATTAACCACCTGCCATTCTACTTCCTATTAATTCATGTTGTCATGGTTTTTGTTCCTGACTGTCAACTCCAGCAACCTGAAGAGATTTTCACTAAAGGTGTTCTGTATGAAATTGAAGCCATGGTTTATGGGCCTTAAACTTTCTCACTAGTGTAGCCATATATTGCTATTTAAGGACAATTTTCAAACCCAGTTTTTAAAACCATCTCTGGTTTTAGAGTGTGAAAAATATGTTGAGAAGTCTCAAAAATGAAAGCACTTTAGAAAGATGAATCCAAACCCGAAAGTGATTTTGGTCTTAGGGGCAGGGCAAGTTCATGTTCTCAAGAGGATGACATCAGCCAAGTTGATTCCCACATCACTTCACCCAGTCTGCTGATTGTTTTCTTGTCCACACCTCCTGAAATCTACTGTCTCTCATCAGATTTGCCGGAGTGGAGTATAGGGTATCAGCAATCATGTGATATCACTGTCAACTGGCACCAAAGAAGTCATCAAATCATATGGTTTTACAGCACAAAAAGAGGCACTTCAGCCCGGCCATCAAGCACCTATCTAGTCTAATCCCATTTTCCAACACTTGGTCCATAGCCTTGTATGCTATGGCACTTCCAAAGTGCTCGTCTAAATTCTTTAATGTTGCGAGGGTTCCCGCACCTGCCACCCTTTCAGGCAGTGAGCTCCAGATTCCCACCATCCTCTTGTTGAAAAAGCTTTTCCTCAAATCCCCTCTAAATCTCCTGTCCATTACCTTAAATCTATGTCCCCTGGTTATTGGCCCTTATATTGAGGGAGAAAGTTCCTTCCTCTTTACTCTATGTCCCTCATAATTTTGTACACCTAGATCATCCCCCGCCACCAAATCAGCCTTCTCTACTCAGGAAAACACCCTCAGCCTAAACAGCCGCTCTTCATTCCTGATAGACTCCAGCCCAGGCAACATCCTGGTGAATATCCTCTGCAATCACATCCTTCCTATAGTGTGGCAACCAGAAGTGCACACAGTACACTGGCTGTGGCCTATTGAACGTTTTGTTCAACTCCATCATAACCTCCCTGCTCTAATATGTTATGCCTCAGCTAATAACAGCAAGCATCCCAAATGCCTTCTTAACCATCTTATCTACCAGTCCTGCTGCCTTCAAGAATCTATGGACATGCACCTCAAGGTTTCTCTGGTGCTCTGTAATTCCTAACGTTCTACCATTCATTGTGTATTCCCTTGCCTTGTTAGTCCTGCCAAAATGCTTCATGTTTCAGGGTTAAATTCCATTTGCTGCTATTCCTCCCATCTGACCTGACCTGCCCGTCACTATCATCCTGTAATTTCAGACTTTCCTCTTCGCTATTTACAACACTGGCAATTTTCATTTAATCTATAAATTTACTGATCATACCTCCCACACTTCACATGTAGATCATTAATGTACACTACAAACAGCAAGAGACCCAGCACCAATCCCTGCGGTATGCCACTGGACACGGGGTTCCAGTCACAAAAGCAACCTTTGGCCATCACACTCTGCCTCATGCCACGAAGCCAATTTTAGATCCAAATTTCCCTGTATCCTGTGGGCTCTCACCTTATTGATCAGTCTCCCATGTGGGAGACCGTATAGGTTATAAAAACATACTGAATAATTCTCATGGGAGTGCAAGAATTTTAACCCTCCAATAGCAAGTAGAGAATGTTTATGGGGTTCAGGGAAAGACAGTGCCTGTATGTATAAAGACAACATTTCTCCAGGCCTGCAAGGTTTGCTGCTAAATTTTATCTTTCTTGTACTGGTGTTGAACTCCAGATGGTGTAAAAACATTTCACTATCAGATTTGCTAGTGTCTTTAGTCAATAGAATGTAATTTAGGCATAAGAATGCATTTGCAAAACAAATCTGGGGCAGTAAGCATGATCTTATTAGAATTCTTGTGACTTCATATGGAAGGAGTAAACCGAATCTGGACACATGGAACAGAAAGAAAATAAGTGAGCATATTGTATGTTCCTGCCTTAGCCTACTTCAAAGAAGCATTGAGGAAAGCTGGGAGCAAGCTATTCAGCCCACACTGGTTCTGAGTAGTGCACAACACTGTCAACTCATGCTTTTAGTCATGATATGCAGATGACATGCAGATTATCTAACTAATATTCTTGCCAAAGTTATTGCAAGACACAAACTATCCAGTCCATATTTTTTTCTAGGGTTAATGCATTGTACAGGACAGACCAAGAATCTGATGAAGAATGCCATTTTTCCAAAATGTAGTGTTGCAACAAAAATATTGCTTAAAACAAAGCAATGCTAAACAGCTGAGGTGTTGGAAATGCTTTGATTCTACATTATCTTTGGCCAGTGCTGAATAAGAATAGCTAGTGCTTGTTTGTAGATGCTTCACAAGTTTGCAATTTGCACCAAATATGGTGCATCTTGCCAGTTGGTAACAAATTGTCTTTTTTCCCCCCCAACAAAGGAGGACACAATGGAGGTGGAGGAATTCCTGAAGGAAGCTGCTGTAATGAAAGAAATTAAACATCCAAACTTAGTTCAGCTACTAGGCAAGTGTTTCTTGATCTGTTGTCTTCTGATGAGAACTAGTCCTGTATTGACAATATAGCAATTCACCATTTGGCTTGTGGATGAATATTTCTTTTATTCTATCCTGCCAACTCCCTCCTCTGCCTGAGAAAAGCCAACCTGTAACATGGGAATTGTCAGTGCAGTGAGTGTGATCAAATTAGGTTTTACATACTCCATTAATGCTGCACATTAAATTTTAAAACCTGTGCACATTTCAAACTATAGCATGACTTCAACATGGTTAGAAGCAGCGTGAGGATCATGTTAAGCCTTTGAGTTGGGAGTAGAATATTCTGTGCTGTGAACGTTTTCTTCAAATGTATGTTGTGTCAGTCTTGATTCAGCAGCAGCTCTAAGCCAGAAGGTTGAGAGTTTGTGCCTTGAACACATAATCTAGGCTGACGTTTCATTGCAGAATCTGAATTCTGGACTTCCAGGGGCAGCCATGGAGTGAGTGGTCGCAAATTTGGTGGCTCTTACTCGAGACGGAATTGTTTGGTCCTTTTCACCCAATGTAGGGGGTGTTTAATGGTGCAAAGTGGATGAACTGAGAGACAGGAATTCTCCTCCGGATCGTTTTATGGTTTACCAAATGAGAAGTATATCGAGCAAAGGGCAACAGTCTAGCCGGGAGGACTTTCAAAGTGCGACAGAGGGAAAGATGGCGGAAGGCTCTGGGGTGTCGTTGGCTACCCAATGGTCTACTGAGCAATTGGTGGACTTTTGAGAGCCAAGTTTTTCAGTAGCAGAGGCAAGAGACCTTGGAGGACCTGGCTCAGGTGGTGGTGCTGATCATGGTGGCTGTTGAGAGAGTAGAGCAAAGGCTGGAGGTGCAGAGTTGGGCACTCCAGAAGGAGTTGGAGTCGGTGGTGGATCACGAGTTGGAGTCGGTGGTGCATCATGAAGACCGGTTGGCCTCATTGGAGGCAGAGTTGGTACTCATGGCGGAGTGGCAGAAGTGGTTGAGGGGGAAGGTGGAGGACCTGAAGAATCGCTTCAGGAGGCAGAATCTCCGGATTGTGGGGCTGTCTGAGAGGATCGAAGGAACGCAGGCCACAAAGTATGTGGTGAAGTTGTTTGAGAAGCTGGTTTGGGGGGGGGGGGTCTTTCTGGGCCCCCCCCCACACACACACACACACAACGTCTCAGGCTTCAGGTATGCTTACTTTAGAAAAAGACAAGGAACTGGAGAAGTGTGGGTTATACTGTCCAATTTTGTTGTTGAATGTAGATGCAAAGTTGCTGGCGAAAGAACTGGCAATGAGGATAGAGGACTGTGTGCCGGGGTGGTAGGTGAAGACCAGACTGGATTTGTGAAGGGACGGCAGCTGTCAACGAATGTCCAGACGTTACTGAATACCATTATGATGCCCTCGGAAGGCCGAGAGGTGGAAGTGGGTTTGGCGATGGGCACGGAGATAGCTTTCGATTGGGTGGAGTGGGCGTACTTATTTGAGGTGTTGGGGCGGTTTGGGTTTGAGCAGGGGATCACTGACCCATACCCCTGACTTCGGGGGTTCCGGGTCCCTCCAGCCCAGTAAGATCCATCTCTGGGCCACCAGGGAGGCAAAGGCCAGGACACCAGCCTCTCTCAACCCCTGGGCTCCCGGATCGGCCGACACACCAAAGGTCGCCATCTCTGGATTCGGCACCACCCTCCGCTTCAATACTTCTGTCATGATGTCAGCAAACCCCTGCCAGCTTCGGGCATGCCCAAAACATATGGACATGGTTCGCAAGACCCCCCCGCACAGCACCCACACCTATTCTCCCCCCCCCTCAAAGAACCTATGAAGTCAGACGTTTAGGAGGTGGGATGTGCTGCCATTGTCTTTGGCTGGTTGGGTCCAGATAGTAAGGATGGTGGTGTTGCCCAAGTTTTTGTTTGTGTTTCAGAACTTGCCGGTCTTTGTGCCCAAGTCCTTTTTTAGGAAGGTCAATGGGATAATTTTGACGTTCGTGTGGGTGGACAAGGCTCTGCGGGCTAGGAGGGTGTTCTTGAAGAGGGATCGAGGTGGGGTGGGGGGCTAGTGTTGCCGAAGTTGCAAACCTTTTGTTGGGCAGCAAACATTGCAATGGTTAGGAGATGGACGGTGGAGGAGCGGTCGGTGTGGGTGCGGATGGATGAGGCCTCGTGTAAATGGACCATTTGAGGGCAGTATTGTTATTGCCCCTTCTGTTCTCCCCGGCCACGTACTCCACGTGCCTGGTAGTGGTATCAGCATTGAGGATGTGGAACCAGTGCTGGCCGCATTTTAGAATGGAAGGCATATGTCCCTGTTGCCGCTGATTTGCGACAGTCATAGGTTTGCTCCGGCGGGTTTAGATGTGAGGTTCCAAGGGTGGAGGCAGGTGGGGATAGAGTAATTTATTTGTTGGAGGGAAGTTTGCAGACTGGGAGGGGCTTATCAGTTGCCAAAGAGGAACGGGTTCAGATATCTGCAGGTGTGGGGCTTTATAATTGTTTCTGATGCTGCCACACCCCGGTGCTGCAGACAAACATCTGTCTGAGGAGGAAATAGGAGTGGGCATGGTCTCGGATATATAATAATAATATTTATTATTGTCACAAGGAGGCTTGCAATAACACTGCAAAGAAGTTACTGTGAAAATCTAGTGATTTCCGCAGTAACTTCATTGCAGTGTCAATGTAAGCCGACTTGTGACAATAATAAAGATTGTTATTATATATGGGGGGCTGTTGAAGAGAGAGAGCGTCCCGGTGGAGGAGGTGAGGTGGGGGTTGGGGGGTACGTTGGGGGCTGGAATATGGAGTGAAGCTTTGCAGAGGGTTAATGCGTCCTCATCCAGTTTAAAGTGGCACGCAGGGCCCACATGGTGTCCAGGGTGAGTCAGTTCTTTTCAGGGGCGGAGGGGCGGTGTTAGGGGGGCCGGCGAACCATGTCCACAGTTTTGGGCGTGTTAGAGGTTGAGGCGTTTTGGACAGAATTTACAGATATTATGTCAAAGATTTTTGGGGTGACGATAGCTCTGCGTCTGGAGGTGGCAATATTTGGAGTGCCGGAGGATCCAGGGGGACAGGTGGGGAGAGAGGCCGGTGTATTGGCATTGCCTCCCTGACAGCCCGGAGACTGGGTTGCAGGACTCTGAGCCGCCGAGTGTAGGGGGTGTGGGTGACTGATTTGGCAGAGTCGCTTCACATAGAGAAGATCAAGTTTGCCATTAGTGGGGGGCAGAGGGCGGGGTTTACCTCAAGGTGGAAGCTGTTCACTGACTTCTTTAAGTAATATTGAGTTGTCAGCGGGGTGGGGGTTTCTTTTTTCAGTTCAGGTTAGGTTAAAAGTTCAAAAAGGGGGGCAGGTGCCAGAGTGGCAGCGGGTAGAGTTCGGAGAGGGGGGGGATGTTTTAAACTGTTTGCTGTTGCAGTGGTTGGTTTGTGTTTTTTCTTCTTCGTTATGTATATATTTGAAAATGCCTTCAATAAAATATTTTGACAATTATAATCTGACTCTGAGATGCTGTCTTTTGAATGAGACGTTAAAGCAAGTCTGTCTCCTCAGGTGGATGCAAGAGATCCCATGAAACTATTTGAAGCAGGGCAGTTAAGCCCATTGTCCTGGCCAAAATTTGTTCCTCTACTGATCTGTTCAAAATCACATTTTCTGACCATTATGTCATTACCATTTGTGGACCTTGCTGTTTGAAAATTGGGTGCCACATTCCCTGCATTACAATCGTGGCTGAAGCTCAAAAAATGCTTAATTCATTGTGAAACGCTTTAGGTTGACCGTAGGTTGTGAAAAGCATAAGTTATTTAAATAATTTGAAGGTGGGTTACAGACAAATAATCAACAGTGTGCATGAGCTGGTTGTTATTAAAACAGAGTAATTTTGGTTACTGTTTACCTAAAGAGTGCAGATGGAAATAATGTGACATTTTTTGCCTTTAGGTGTTTGTACTTTGGAACCCCCCTTTTACATTGTCACTGAGTATATGCCCCATGGGAATTTGCTGGACTACTTGCGTGAGTGCAACAGGGAGGAGGCGAATGCTGTTGTGCTCTTGTACATGGCCACACAGATCTCCTCTGCCATGGAGTACCTGGAGAAAAAGAACTTTATTCACAGGTCAGGCACTGCAAAGAATACAAAGCACAATTTTCTTTTAATAAACAATTTTATTGAGATATTTTTGGCATTGTAAAAGTTGTGGTGTACAGTAATGTGCAAATATCAACACAAAGCAGAAACATAGTGCAAAAGACCATTCCCCTCTCATAACCAGCACCCGCCTATTTATCCCTCCTATTCGACTGTAATCTACCCCCCCCGCCCCCGCTGACATTTAATTCCCCGCGAAGAAGTCGAATGGTTGCCACCTTCGAGCGAACCCTAATACAGATCCTCTTAAGACGAACTTAATTTTTTCCAGCCCTAAAATGCTCGACATGTCTGAGAGCCATGCTTCGGTCTTCGGGGCTTTGAGTCCCTCCATGCCAGCAGTATACGTCGCCGGGCTACCAGGGAAGCAAAGGCCAAGACATCGGCCTCCCTCTCCTCCCGGACCCCCGGGTCTTCCGAGACCCCCAAAATTGCCACCACTGGACTCATCACCACCCTAGTTTTCAGTACCTGGGACATGACTCCCAGTATCTGCAAATCCCTCCCAGTATCTCCTAAGTTTTGAGCATGCCCAGAACATGTGGACGTGATTCGCTGGCCCTCCCACACACCGAGCGCATTTGTCCTCCACCCCAAAAAATGTACTCATCCGGGCCACCGTCATGTGGGCCCGGTGGACGACCTTGAACTGAATCAGGCTGAGCCTAGCACATGTTGCAGTTGAATTTACCCGACTCAGGGCTTCCGCCCATACCCACTCCTCCATCTCCTCGCCAAGTTCCTCCTCCCACTTGAGCTTCAGTTCCTCTGTCTGGGACTCCGCCCCTTTCATAAGTTCACGGTAAATATCTGAGACTTTCCCCTCTCCTACCTCTCCCCTAGACACTACTCTGTCCTGGATCCCATTTGGCAGGAGGCGTGGGAAGGATGGGACCTGTCTACGTATGAAGTCACGCACTTGCAAGTATCGAAAGTCATTCTCTCTTACTAGTCCGACTTTCTCCTCCAAGGCCCTCATGCTTGAGAAGCTCCCCCACCCCAAGAACATATCGCCCATCCTTCCCACCCACGCTCTGAATCCACCGTCCATACTCCCAGGGGCAAATCGGTGGTTGTCGCATATTGGAGACCAGACCGATGCTCACACCTCCCCTACCTGCTTCCTCCACTGGCCCCAGATCCGCAGGGCTGCCACCACTACCGGGCTGGTTGAGTACCTGGCCAGCGGGAGCGGTAGGGGGGCCGTGACCAGGGCTGCCAAACTGGTGCCCCTGCACGAAGCCACCTCCACTCGCCCCCAAATAGACCCTGTACCCATCATCCAACTCTTTACCATGGCTATGTTGGCCACCCAGTAGTAGTTGCTGAGGTTTGGCAGCGCCAGTCCCCCCTCACTACAGTTCCTCACAAGCATCGCTTTCTTCACCCGCAGGGACTTCCCCGCCCAGACAAAGCCCATAATAACCTTGTTGACCCTTTTGAAGAAGGACCGTGGGATGAAAATCGGTAGGCACTGAAAAATAAACTGGAATCTTGGGAGGATTGTCATCTTTACTGTCTGCACTCTCCCCGCAAGTGATAGCGGGAGTACATCCCATCTCCTGAACTCATTCTTCATTTGTTCCACCACTCTAGTCAAATTTAGCTTATGCAGCCTGCCCCAGTCTCGTGCCACCTGAATCCCTAAATTTCGGAAACTTTCTCCGACCATCCTAAATGGCAGCCCCTTCAGCCTGTTCTCCTGGTCCCTCGCCTGCACTACAAACATCTCACTCTTAGCCATGTTCGGTTTGTACCCTGAAAACCTGCCAAATTCTCTCAATATTCCTAGTATACTGTCCATCCCAGCCAGTGGGTCCGATACGTACAGGAGCAGGTCGTCCGAGTACAGCGATACCCAGTGTTCCACCCCTCCCCTAATCATTCCCTTCCACCCCCTCGCAGCTCTCAGAGCAATCGCCAGCAGCTCTGTGGCCAATGCAAACGGCAACGGGGAGAGTCGGCATCCCTGTCTGGTCCCCCAGTGTAGTCTAAAGTACTCTGATGTTGTCCTATTCATCCTCACTCTAGCTTTTGGGGCCTGGTACAATAGTCTAACCCAGTCAACAAAGCCCTCCCCAAACCCAAACCGTCCGAGTACTTCCCACAAATAGTCCCACTCCACCCGGTCAAAGGCCTTCTCGGCATCCATTGCCACCACTGCCTCTACCTCTCTTCCCTCCGGGGGCATCATGATCACATTGAGTAGTCTTCTCAAGTTGGCTACCAGCTGTCTGCCTTTCACAAACCCTGTTTGGTCTTCCCTGATCACCTCCGGGACACAGTCCTCAATTCTTTTTTTGTTAATATATTTTATTCAAGATTTTTTGGCCAAACATAACAGTACGTAGTGTTTCTTTTAAACAACAATAAAGCAATATAAATAACAGTGGCCAGTTTTAAACAAATAAATAATTAATATATGAACAGAAACAAAAACAAAACTAAATGGCAACTGCCTTGTCAAAAATAAATACTCTCCAAAGATACAATCTAACAGTCCAATATACATTACCTAAAACAAGTGCCTATACATATACAATAACATCCCTGAGAGTCCGTCCGATTCCTTCCCCCCCCCCCCCTGGGTTGCTGCTGTTGTCGTCTTCTTTTCCATTCCCTCTATCTTTCTGTGAGGTAGTCGACGAACGGTTGCCACCGCCTGGTGAACCCTTGAGCCGAACCCCTTAGTACGAACTTAATCCGTTCTAACTTTATAAACCCTGCCATGTCGTTTAACCAGGTCTCCACACCCGGGGGTTTGGCTTCCTTCCACATTAACAATATCCTGCGCCGGGCTACTAGGGACGCAACGGCCAAAACATCAGCCTCTCTCGCCTCCTGCACTCCCGGCTCCTCTGCAACCCCAAATATAGCCAACCCCCAGCTTGGTTCGACCTGGACCCCCACCACCTTCGAAAGCACCTTTGCCACCCCCACCCAAAACCCCTGCAGTGCCGGGCATGACCAGAACATGTGGGTGTGTGATTCGCTGGGCTTCTCGAGCATCTCGCACACCTATCCTCTATCCCAACAGTCCTCAATTCTAAGCGCCAAGACCTTAGCCAGGAGCTTGGCGCGACGTTGATGAGGGAGATAGGTCTGTATGACCCACACGCTTCCGGGTCTTTATCCTGTTTTATTATCAGCGAAATGGTAGCCTGTGACATCGTCGGGGGTAGCGTCACTCTGTCCCTCGCCTCGTTAAATACCCTAGTCAGCACCAGCCCCACTATCTCCAAGAACATTTTGTAGAACTCCACTGGGTATCCATCCGGCCCCGGGGATCTACCCGACTGAATGGCCTTCAAGCCCCCCAGTACTTCCTCAGCTCTGATCGCCGCCCCCCCCCCCCGAGGGGGTTCCGAAGTATAGAGCTTGCTGTAAAACTCCCGAAACACACTGTTCAGTCCTGACTGGTCATCCACTCTGTTACCCATACCGTCCACTAGCCTGCCTATTTCTCTGGCCGCCTCCTTCCTCCTGAGTTGCTGCGCAAGCATTCTACTAGCTTTCTCCCCATGCTCATAGACCACACCCTTTGCCTTCCTGAGTTGTTCCACTGCCTTACTCGTGGACAACACTCCCAGCTCGGCCTGCAGTCTCCGTCTATCTCTAAGTAGGTCCTCCCTCGGGGCCTCTGCGTATTCCCTATCTGTCCGGTGGATCTCCTTGACCAGTCTGTCCATCTCCGCTCTGTCCATTCTATCTCTCTGGGCCTGAATTGAAATCAGCTCCCCACTTACCACCGGCTTCAGCGCCTCCCACAGGGTCGCTGCTGAGACTTCCTCTGTGTCATTAACCTGCATGTAGTCCTGCATGCACTTCCGCAGTCTCTCGCACACCCCCTCCTCCGCTAGCAATCCTACGTCCAACCTCCATTGCGGGTGCTGGTAGTTCCCTTTGCAGACCTGCAGATCAACCCAGTGTGGGGCATGATCCGAGATGGTGATCGCCGAGTACTCCGTATTTTTTACCCCGCCTACACAGTCCCTGCTCATGATGAAAACATTGATTCTAGAGTATACTTTGTGAACATGCGAGTAGAAAAAATATTCCCTTCCCGTCGGCCGTATGGCTCTCCATGGGTCTACCCCCCCCATCTGCTCCATGAACCCCCTCAGTTCCCTTGCCATCGCTGGGAGCCTACCAGTTCTGGAGCATGACCTGTCTAATCCGGGGTCGAGGACCGTGTTGAAGTCCCCACCCATGATCAGCTTGCATGAATCCAAATCTGGGATTTTCCCCAGCACCCTTTTAATGAAGTCAGCACTACATTCACCAGGACTACCCTCACCCCCTCAAGCGTACCCCGGACCAGAAGAAATCTACCTCCTCCGTCTGCAATTGTGCCCTCCGCCTCAAATTGAAGCCGTTTATTGATCATGATTGCCACTCCCCTGGACTTAGAGTCCAAGCCTGACTGGTCAGTCACTTTCAGATATGTCTCCTGCAGCATGATTATATCCGCCTTTAGAGCCCGCATATGTGCGAACACACGCGCCCTCTTCACTGGCCCGTTTAGTCCTCTGACATTCCAGGTGATCAGCCTGGTTGGAGGGCACCTGCCCCTCCCCCAGCTTGCCGATCAATCTTCTTGGGCGCGCCCCCTGCCCATGTGCCATGCCCCTCCCAGTTTGCCTCCTGGCAGCTCCCACCCCCGACCTCCACTCTGTTACCTACTTTACATCCCTCCCATGTCAGCAAAATAACCCCCTGTAACCCAACCCCTGCCATATACCGGCTGTATGCATCCCCTCCACCTGACTCCCTTGACTAGCTTCCCGCTAGCCCAGTGACTCATCCCTCCGGCTCCCACTTGTCTCGCTCCCATTGTTCCCCCGGGCTCATGCCCCTGATGTGTCCTGCTTGAGCAGTCTCCCTGCAGTAAGGGAGTTCAAACAAAAAAACAAGGGCAATCAAACAAAGACCCGAGCCCGCTCCAACTGTAATGCTATTCCAGTTGTGTAAACAGATGAGTGATACCAATCACCATTTCTGTGCATTAATAATAAAAACACACAGCAATACAGTACCCGCGTCACCCCCCTACATCCAATACCTTTAACCCCCATTGCTTCCTGGCCAAATTTCTGATACGTTGGAAGCTCCAAAATGAGAAAAAAACACAGACAAAGCAAAAACACAACCCAAAAGAGAGAGGTAGCACCCACCCCCCCCCCTCACCCATTGTTCCCAAAGGCAGCAAAAACAGAAAAAAGCAACTACAAAGTACCTGTGAAGCAACAAAAAATATCAAGTCAGTCCAAGAAAACTAGAAGTCCCACAAACAATAATACTCAGACTCTGACTTTGGTCCGTGGGCTCTCAGTTCGGCACCAGTCCCTGATCCTTTGCAAACTCCATCGCCTCATCGGGGTCCATAAAGTTGTAATGCTGGCTCTGGTGCGTGACCCAAGCCGCGCCGGGAACAGCAGACTGAACGTCACGTGCTTTTTGAACACGCTGCCTGGCCACCTCCTGACTTGGGTCTTGGTAAATGCGCAGGACATTGTTGTTCCATGTACAACACTTTGTACTCTTTGCCCACTGAAGAACCCGCTCCTCGTCTGAGAACCTGTGGAACCTGACCACCACTGGTCGGGGTGGGTGGGGGGGGGGAGCGGGAGCGGGGAGCCCGGTTGCTGCTGCCTCACCTGCACCCTGTGTGTCCCCATCCAGCTCCAGAGGTCGCGGAAAGGAGGTAGCCCCCATTAGCTGCTGCAACAGATCTGCCACAAAAGTGGTGGTGTCCACTCCGGCCCCCCACAAATTTTATCTGTGGGCTCTGTTTTCAAGGTCTTCAATTCTCTCAAGCAGCCTTCTCGTTGCTCCTTCAACCCATCTATTTCTATTGCAGCGATCGTTTGTGTGTCCGCCTGTTCCTCCACCGCTTGCTCCAGCTCCTTGACCTTTTTGTCCTGGGCCTCTAGCCTTTGGTTCACTTGCTCCAGCGGTTCTAAGTTATCCTGCTTCATGTCTTCAAAACTTCCTTTTATGTCCTGCAGCACATTGTCCAGCGCTGCTTGGATCGTCTGGTCCGCGGTCCGGTCAGCCATCTTCGGTCCCGGGTCAGCTCCCACACCACTTTGTCTCTGTCCCTTTTCCTGCTTTCGCTGCTTTCTGCTCTTCTTTGTTTCCATACAGCTCCGCACACTTCAATCAGCAACTTTTTGGCCGCCTTTTCTAGCGCTCAAAAGTTCCGAAAAGTCGGGAAACCAGGTCCAAAAAGCCAGCTGGAGTGAGAGCCACCGAATGTGCAACTCACTCCCCCATAGCCACCACCGGAAGTCATCAAAGCACACAGTTTTAATAGCACTGAGTTGGAGTCTCTACAAAATATGCTCGCATGATGGATAACCCTTGAGAATTGCATAAAGATAATGTTAAAATATCTCTGAAAATCCATTAAAGGTTTAATATTTATTTAACATTTAGGTGCTATATATTATGCTGCTGAATTGCTTATGCAAATGTTGTGTGGACACTTGTTATGATGCATTTGTTTCTTCATTCCAGAGACCTTGCTGCACGTAACTGCCTGGTTGGTGAGAATCATGTGGTGAAGGTTGCAGACTTCGGCTTGAGCAGGCTAATGACTGGTGATACCTACACTGCCCATGCTGGAGCTAAATTCCCAATTAAATGGACTGCACCAGAAAGTCTGGCCTACAATACCTTCTCAATAAAATCTGATGTATGGGGTATGTACTGTATGAGGATTTTATGAGCATTGGACTCGGCGACAGACCTCCGTATTATTAATTAGAGCTGAACTTTGACTTTCACCTTGGTTAAAATCCAAGCTAGATAGTTTTTTGTTCGAGTGGGAAAAGAAAACCCGAACTCTGCACAATTCCATCCCTGTTGAAAAACCATAGTGTCAGGTTTTTTTCCGACAAGGATGTGGTTCTTGCAGAAAAGAATGAAAGATGGTAAAATCCTGCAATATGTTCAACTTTCACATCGTTGGGTGGGTGCAATGACTGTATGACATGTTTTATAGGCAGTTCATGATTTAACTGTAGAATTAGGAATTTATTATGAAAAGATAGTAATACAGTCAAAGTATATGGCTTTAAGATTGGATGTGAATTGCATCTGCACATCCTAGTTGAATTATTCTCTCCAATTATCCTAGTTTCACCTGAAGATTAGTTTTTGCAATGCCACAGTGGATGAGCTTGTGTTGTGCATTAATTAATACTTGATTGTTAAAATGCTAATTTTGTTCAAATTAAACATTATTTCTTTATCATATTTGAGACAAGAAATAGGGTATTTCTCAGGTATTGAATATCATAGATCATATTTTTAGTAAATGCAGCTCGAGTGATGGTTCATGCTATGTTGGAAAGATTAGGTGACGTTTATCAAATTGTCTGTCTTTACATTTCTTCTCAGCATTTGGAGTATTACTGTGGGAAATTGCCACATATGGGATGTCTCCATATCCAGGAATCGATCTGTCTCAGGTCTATGATTTACTTGAGAAAGGATACAGAATGGAGCAACCAGAGGGCTGTCCACCCAAAGTCTATGAACTGATGAGATCATGTAAGTAACAGTATGCCAATTTTGACTACGGCAGTGGCAGTCTTTCAGCAAATATTAATTGTGTGTTTTTTACTGCCAAGATATATAATCAATGGCAATTATGGTCCAGATGTTCCGGTGTCTAAATAGTCGTACCCTGGAGATACCCAAGAAGGTGCGCTGGGATAGCCCTCGGAAATCCCCACACGGTGCCTGCACAAGAATTGCCCGGGATGATTTCTGTTTCTGGATCCCTCCGACCATCTGATTTAAAATCAGAGACTTGGATGGTTCCAACTCACTTCGCAGAATAGTTACACAGGAAAGGTTAGAAGGATGAAAACCAGTTTTAACTCCGAGATAACTATGACAGTAAGACCCCAGCACGCCACGTAACCCACCAACTGCACCCCCCCCCCCCCCCCCCTCTGAACTGACCACTCGCCCTCCTTTCTCCCGCCCGCCCCCAATGCAAACCCCCCCCCCCTCCTCGCCATGTACCCAACCATTGTCCCCCTCCCCGACTTCCCTTCCCACCCATCCTCACGGACCTCCCATCCAACCAACCCCCGGAGCCCCCGCCACTACACACACCCTTACCCCTCCCTGCTCTGATTACCGACTTGTCATAAATTTTCTACAAAAATCATTCTACTCTATTTACCATATTGCACAAGTCACGTTTAAAACCTGATTTGTGCTGCTCGAAAAGTGAGAACCGTGATTCATGTGGCGAGATGACACGAATCAATGCTGTCATATGCCTATTTTCCTCTTAGGCTGGCAGTGGAATCCCATGGAGCGCCCGTCATTTGCGGAGATCCATCAAGCATTTGAGACCATGTTCCATGACTCCAGTATTTCGGAAGGTAAAAGAAAACTACTTTTAATCTTTTCCAGTGATCTAGTCCTTACAGGACTCAACATGGCAGTCAGTTCTGTGTTGTTCTAAGAACAAACAACAGTACTGTCAGTTAGTCTCATGAGCATAAGATTTGTATGTGGATCAAACTTGCTTTGAGGTGTAACTTTGTCTGTTCCCACTCTGCTGCCAAATTTAGAAGCTTGTTGATCCTCAGAGGAAACGGCAAAGTCAAGTCAACATTGTCACCATCAGGCAGACAACTGCTTCTGATTCCTGAATTGGCAATCTGTAAGCAAAACAGCATGTGCCTTTATGAAAGAGGCAGCTGTGACATATTGAGAAACTGTCAGCTTATACTCAGTGGCTACATATATAAATCTGATAAAGACTGCTGAAAAAATTGTAGAATCAATTCAAGATGCCAAATTCCATTTTTTTTTTTAAATTACATTGAGAAATAAGATCAGCATACACAAAAGAAAAAGGGTGTGAGAAGACTGTCCAGTCTTTCCATGCTCACCTTGTACATTAGATAAGGCACTGTCAGATAAACCATGTCCAACAGCTCCAATGCTTGCTCGTGTGCGCTCTCTTTCACTCTCCACCTCTCTATCACTCCTCTATCTCATTTTTATTTTATATTTTTATAAGTTTTGAAGACTAAAACCAGAAATTCAAACTTGTCAGTGCTCCTTTTCCTCTGGCAGAAGTTGCAGAAGAGCTTGGAAAAACTGCTTCTTCAACTGTGATCACCCACCAGCTTCAGTTACCCCTGCTCCCAACAAAAACTCGAACACTAAAGAAAAATGCAGAAAATAAGGAAAACATGGACATGGATCATCATGCTGTAGCTCAAACCACCGTGCCAGGTACTTGTGTCACCTTTTGGTTGTTTTTTGCCTTTTCTCCTTTTACGTTTGCCCCTCTCTGTCCTCTCCCCTGAATGCTATCTCCCTTGAGCTAGGTTACTAGGTGAACAAGTCACAGTCATGTCCACCCACTCACTCCCTGTAATTGCCAACACACTGTGTAAATGGTCAAAATAGTTCAGATGGCAAACTTCTCTTTTTCCCCAATAATATATACAAAAACAGTTCTGGCTAATATCTCTCTAAATTTATCTTGTGCTGTTAGACACATGTAGTTTGTGAACTAAGCAACGTAATCACAAACCTTGGCAGTTAACTTTGTTTAAGTTTTAGGTACAGTACAAATCTGGTAGACTGAGTTTGATTTTTATCAGCCACTTTTTCTGAAGAAATTGCATCACGAGTAGGATCTTGGAAAAAATCTCAAGCAACGAACGGTGAATTTGGTTGGCTGTAACATAGAGTGCAGAGTTGTTTCTCACCTAGAAAAGAAACTTTAAAGAAAACAAAGTATGCAATGTTACCATGTGAGTGGTTATGTTAATTTAGAAGCTAGAAAAATATCTCAAGTTGGTAAGATTGCAATAAAAGCTAATGGCTACAAAATTAGAACATGAAAATTGGCTGGAAACAACAATGATGAATACAAATTGATCGTGCACTTAAATGTTTTCTTCCACATCAAGTTGCATTTATTTTCATTTTCTATTTCTCAATAGGAATGGGAACAAACACAGCCCCATGTAGCATCTCCCCAGCATTGCCTCGTAAGCAAAGAGATAAATCTCCTAGTGGTCTCCTGGATGATAGCAAAGAGACCCTGTTTACTAGGGATAGAAAAGCTGGCTTCTTCAGTTCCTTTATGAAGAAGAAGACTGTCCCTATGCCTCCTAAGCGCAGCAGCTCCTTCCGAGAGATGGAGAACCACCCACACAAAAAATACGAGATAACGGGTAACTTTTCTTCTTTCTCGTCTTTTCAGCACTCGGAAGGTCTCGCGTTTGTCCAGTCGCCTGCTGATGGGAATCACACACAGACTCGGTGCTGTGGAAGGGGTTCTGTGCAAAGAAATGGTGGCGTAACTAGTGGAGGGTGGGCAGGACTTGCAGGATTTTTCACTCCACGTTTAATAAAAAAGACGCTTGGCTTAAAAGCTGGGAAGCCTTCGAGTAATGATGATTCAAGCTTGGAGGCCACCAAACCTTTCCCTCGGTCAAATTCTACTTCTTCCATGTCTTCAGGGCTGCAGGAGCTGGATCGACTAGCCTTGACTCTTCCTAGAAATTGTCACCGCAACAGAATTCAACTAGAACATCCAGTCCCCATCATCTCTAAAGAGGAGGGACCGGGAAGATTGACAGATCCACTACATAGAAAGGCAGAAGACGGAATTATTTCATCAAGAGACAAATCAAAAGCGAAGCTCTTAGCAAGGGCTGTTGCAACACCTTCTCTCAGGGCCCATTCAGGCAATGGCGACAGTGATCTTTCACAGAACCTAAACTCAATGCAAGTTGGGCGAGGCGAAACCAATAGTAGTCATTCCGGTCCAATAGGTGTGAAAGAGGATGTGGAGAAGACAAGTTGGACATCTCCAGTCAAGATTGCTGCCACACTCCCAGCAACTCATAATCATAAAGTCCCTGTTCTGATATCTCCAACTTTGAAGCATGCTCCGGCAGACGTTCAGCTGATTGGAACAGATTCTCTTGGAAACAAATTCAAACTGCTGTCAGAACACCAGGTTGCTGCAGAAAGGGAGAGGCCAAGGCTTGTAAAACCAAAATGTGCACCACCCCCACCCCCTCCACCATCTCTAAAACTATTGCAACCTCCTTCTAGCACAGGTCCCAACAGCACAGAAACAGCAGAGGACTGCGAGAACTCATCAATATCACAACAGGGGGTTGATAATGATGAAAGTGGCAAAAGGCCAATCATGACTGTCTTAGGGAAGATCTCCAGACCATCTTTACCGCCCCCTCAAGTGCCTCCATCTTCATCCATTCCCACAATAGCTTCCTCCAAACTTGCAAATGGTGCCTCTGTAACTACGGGTACTAGAATTTCCTTGCGAAAAACCAAGCTGCCACCGGAGAAGGTGCCAACAGAAAAAATCAGCAAAGAAGCACTATTAGAGTGTGCTGAGCTTCTCTGCAGTGTCATCGACAGTGGCTCGGAGTCTATCTCCAACAGCCAGTTAGTTGAAGCAGGATATCGGTTGCTTGATCATTGTACTGGTTATGTGGACTGCATTACGCAGATGAGGAACAAGTTTGCTTTCCGTGAAGCTGTAAACAAATTAGAACAGAGCCTGCATGAGCTCCAGGTATCCTCCACAGCTTCTACTGGACTTGCTACAAACCCTGTGTTCAGTAACTTACTGACATGTGCTAAAGAGCTAAGTGATATTGTGCAGAGGTAGCCAAGATGGCCATACTGTGTGTGAGGTTTAGTGACTCAAGTTTGTTATCTTAAGTACCTCAGCAAATGTTCAGCTCTTCAATGTTTACAGATTCATCTCTTTCGGTCAGTGGAGTCGTGGTTAGAGCCATCTGTGCATCGTGAGACTGCGGGAGGGTTGGGGGAAACATAATCTCCATGTTTTACTGGGTGGAATGCTACTCCTGATATTAAATGCATTTAGTGGGACAGGTCCAAAACCAGCTATTTTAAGTTGGGGCCCAGGTAAGCTTTCTCCCCACCCCCATCCCCATACTGGACAGTTCTAAGGGACTTTTCCCTGATGAAAAGGAAGTCAAACCGAACGGTTTTAGAATACCTAATCATGTGGTTATGTTCAATTACGTTAGTGCAAAATACAAAACCAAGTCTTGTCACTGGACTTATTTTGTGTGCCTGTATCAGTACACTATCCCAAAAATATTATGCTTGAACCAGTTTGCTTTAATGTTATCCAACTGCTGCTTATCAGGTAATGTTAAATCATCACCAATTATTCCCATCAGCAGTGGTGCAGGCTTCAACCTTCAGACGCCAACACTTCATCGTATTGGTACATGGCGCAAAATTCTGTCCAGCGTCACCAAAATATTGGAGAGCAAGTTGTAATCTGCTGTGCCAGGTGTTTGTTCAGCGTTCCAGTGGACATAAAGATCATGTACCCACTATTAATCACTACTGAAATGGTTGTGACAAGACTGCAAATTAAAGCTTGGGCATGTTGACTTCCTCTTCATATTTGCGGATATAATGCGGTGCTGTGTCTCATTCAGGAGCAACATCAAGGCAAAACTAATATCAGCAGACCTGGAGATTTAATCCAGGTTGATAATTTTTCTGAGTTTCCACTGTAGACTTCATGGTAACACTACTTCAGGAAGTCCCTCAGAACTGTCATGGGATTAAAGATGTGCCTATGTAACGTTACTTCTCAGAATGGACCTCATGTTTCTATTTTTAGTGAATGGAACAAATGTTACATGGCAGAATCTGCTGTGACTTCAGAATGACAATGTGAATTGTATTTCCTTGGCAATGCCACGTGAATTTACTGTGTTTGCTGTGAGTATAGAAAATGACATCCCTAAATCATGCACACAGTCAAGTCAGACCTCTACTGCAATCAATATTTATGACAGCGACCCCCCCCTCTTCCCCCTGCCCCATGTACTCACCTGTGGTGGTGGAGAATCTTGAAGGTCGCACAGGAATATTGCATCTGTTTTTTCTCTGTTCACAGCAATAGATTACACTAAGAAAAGTACACATATTTTGGATTCACTTCTTCAGCCACGTGTTCTCTGCAGAAATATTGTAAAGGAAATTTAATCGGTGACAAATACAGCTGACAGTTTCCCATTGTGATGTGACTGTTAAAGAAAAGCTTCTTAATCCAGGCTCCTGTCTATAAATTACAAACTATTAGCTCTGACAAACAGCTGGTTGTCTAATTAGTAACCAGGAAGATGATTTTTATACTGTCCCTGAAAAGCTTTCCCTTTAATCTTCTAGCATGTAAACGTTTAGAGTCCGAGAGAGTTATGCAGTTGTACAGTGCAGAAAAGGCCCTTCGGCCCATCAAGTTTGCACCGACAATAACTACTCCTAATCCTGCGCTAATCCCATTTACCAGCACTTGTCCCATATCCTTGATTGTGATGGTATTTCAAGTGCTCATCCAAGTGCTTTTTAAAGGTTGAGGTTTCCAGCCTCGTCTATCTTCCAAGGCAGTGCATTCCAGATTCTCCTCATCCTCGGAGTGAAAAACTGTTTTCTCCTCCTGCCCCTCACCCTAAAACTATGCCCCCTTGTGATTGACCCCTCAACCAAGGGGAATAGCTGCTTCCTATTCAACCCCCTCATAATCTTATACACCTAAATCATATCCCCCTTCAGTTTTCTCTGCTCTACCTATCCAATCTCTCTTTAGCTCAGATGCTCCATCCCAGGCAACATCCTGGTGAATCTCTTCTCTACCCCCTCCTGTGCAATCAGCTCCTTCCTAAAGTGAGGTGACCAGAACTGCACACAGCACTCCAGCTGCGACCTAACCAACGTTTTGTTTAGCTCCAACATAACCTCCTTGCTCTTATGTTCTATGCCACGATTGATAAAGGCAAGAGTCCTATATGCCCTTTTAACTATCCTATTCATCTGCTCTGCCGCCTTCGGGGATCTGTGAACAAGTACCCCAATATCCATCTGTTCTCTGACCTTCCTAGTGTCCTGCCATTCATTTTCATACTCCCTTGCCCCGTTTCTTCTTCCAAAGTGCATCGCCTCGCAATTATCAGGGTTAAATACCATCAGCCACTGCTTTGCCCATCTAACCAACTCATCTATATTCTCCTGAAATCTATGACCCTTTTCTTCACTGTTGACCACCCTACCAATCTTGGTGTCATTTGCAGACTTGGTTATCACCTCGACAAGTTTCCTTGAATTCAATGTGCTTCAACCTTCTCAATCAGTCTCTCACGTGGGACCTTGTCAAAGGCTTTGCTAAAATCCATATAAACTACATAAACTGCACTTCCTTCATGTACACACTCGATCACTTTCACAAAAAATTCTGTCAAATTTGTTCGGCATGACCTCCCTCTGATAAAGTCATGTTGACTATCCCTAATCAACCCATGCCTATCCAAGTGAATTAATTAATTCTCTCCTTCAGAATTTTCTCCAGTAGTTTCCCTACCACTGACGTGAGACTCGTCAGTCTGTAGTTCCCTGGTTTATCTCTACCACCCTTCTTGAAAACGTGGAACAACTTGCGTTGTTCTCCAGTCCTTTGGCACTTCCTCCTTGTCCCCCGGCCCCTCGTGGCCAGGGAGGAATTAGAAAGTTGCTTCAGAGCACCTGCAATTTCCTGCCTCACCTCCCACAAAAGTCTGGGATGCAATTCATCCGGCCTGGGGATTTGCCTATTTATTTATTTTTTACGATTAATTTATCAGTTTTTATTTATTTTAAATGCATATACAACGAGGGACCAGTATCCCATTCTTAAAACTATATATTTCTCTACCCCATCATTTTACTGCTCCTGAATGTGTGCCCAGTTCTTTTTGAGGTAGGCTAATTAATTTCATGCCATCGGAGCATTATTAAATTTTCACTCTTTCTGCACTCAATCCCTCATGCTCATCACTGCCTCTCAAATTAGCCACAAAGCACGTGCACAGGTGTTATACAAGATCATGTTTGCTAAAACCATATATTTAATGAGAACAATTTTTTTCTGTGAAGAAAAAATGTTGAGCCTTAAGTTGTGTCCAGAACAAAGAGGAAACATGAATTGCAGCCAATTGTGTATTTTATTCATGTTGGGATTTGGAGTTGTGACTGTGTACATGACTCAACGCCAAGGCAGCATTTCATAATATGTGGTGTCCAAGTTCTAAGGAAAGGGAAGTTTGTACCACAGAGCACGGATCATTAGGCGCATGACAGCAGCCCCTGAAGTCACTTTTCCTCGCCGTACACTACTGTTTGTTTTAAGACTCGGCAAAATACTGTTTTTCTGAAAACACTAAAATAACCTTGCTGTGTCCAGTGAAATGCAGAATTTTTTTTTTTTTTGTTGAGTGCTGTGACCGTCCGATCGTGTTTGCAGTATTGCCTGTGGACTGTCATTTCAGACTGTTTGCTGCTGATAATTAGCAGAAATACTCTGTGTGCATTTATACCAAAGGCCACTTGGTTCAGTCATTTTTTTTTGTGCAATTTAGGCTGGGTCAAACTTATTTCTGGTTTCATGGGCAGATCTGCAATTAGGTTTTTGGTTTCATCGATCCTGATTTTGTTGATTCTTTTCACATCCTGATTTTTCTTGGGACACAACAAACCCTTTGTTTCCCTCCAACCTTGAGCAATTCTTCACTAAAAACATTAAGATAATTACAATCCTTACAATTAGTAATATTATACCCTCATAAAATTCTGACCGTCTGATTATAAAAGGTAAGACTAAAGTTATCAAGAAACTGAGTCCCAGAACCACTGTGTCTTGATACCTGTAGTTTCCATACTGGGGAGAAAAAACAACATCTGCCTGATTTGAAACTCCAAGTCCATTAACCTTGATCTTTTTTAAAATGTAATTAATTCCACCTCATACGCTTGTGTGTGTGAGGATGTTAAAATGGGCACAACTAAGCTGGCACGTGCAGCTATAGCTTTATCCTGACCAAAAGACCTCTCACAATCAATTTTCTCAGTCACCAGGGTAAAATTGACCAAGACAGGGATATTATTTGACCGATTCTTATCTACCCAGATGGGTTCAGCTCCAAAAGACAATCCAAAGTTTTCTTTGACCCTACAATCCCCACACATCAGGGGTGTGATGGCTTCTGCGAAACACCGCAAACTTGAGTTTATTTCACACACACAAATCGTTTATAATAATCTTTATTGGCACAAGTAGACTTACATTAATATTGCAATGACATAACTGTGAAAATCCCCTAGACGCCACACTCCGATGTCTGTTCAGGTACACTGAGAATTCAGAATGTCCAAATTACTTAAGTTTCAACAACAGTGCGGAGATCAACCAAGATCACAACTAAAATCAAGAAGAAAATCTCAATTAAAACTGGGGAGTATGATCCACTGTGAATAAGAAATCATAACATTCACAGCTTTGCCCACCAAGGATTCAATACCTCTCCTTCCAGTAATTAAAAACTTCTGTGACCTTCATTGCATTACAGTATCCTGTCACAGTCACATCGTGTTCTTTAAGGTAAATTTAGAGTTGAATGGAAGCTTTTAATTTGGATTAGAATTTCAAATTGTCATAAATGTTTTGGGTTTTGTTATTTGATCCTGTACCAGTGAAGCTTATGATTTCAAAATTATAAGGGTATTATTCAAATCATGCTGTGACATCCCAAATGAGTAATCACAATCTGGTTCAGCCTGGACTCAGTTAACAAAAAACTCCAGTCTCTGAGGCAGAAGGACACTACTCAAAGAGCGGGGTTCTCCTTGTGTCTTGGTCCCTCATCAATCCATCAACAAACATCATTAAAATGTATTGCAGTATCTGGGCATTATCACAGTACTGTTTTGGGGACCTTGCTGTGTGGAATATTGGCTTCCCACATTTCCCTATGTTACAACAGTGACTTACAAAAGTTGTAAAATTAATTGATGCATTGCGAGATCATTTGAGTCACGATATAAATGCAACTCCTTAACAACAAGATGTCGGAAACTGTCACAAGATGAGTAATCAGATTGACTAAAATATCTCTTTCATGTGTGTGTGGTGGGGCGGGCGGTGGGGTGCTGTTATTGGTGCAGGGTGGGGTGAAAGATTATTTTGTTACACATGGATATTTGTCAGGATTTTGTCAGAAAGCAGAAATGAATTTTCCCCAGCCTTTTAAGCACTAAGATGTATAAATATGTGAATTTATCAGGGGTTTGAGGGATGGCGGAACTATCAGAATGAACACTAAATGACACGAGCAGTATTTTGTTCTTTTTGTACTATAAATATGTTTGAGTTTGTAATTAAATTATCACAGAATTATGAATCAACTGAGTGTTTTTGGCAGTGTTGGCTTGGTATGCATATGGTCAGAATCCATAAGTAATGCATCATTCTCTGTTCCACAGATTTTAAAAAACTATTAGCATTTAAAACATCATACAATGAACTGTTTTATAATTGGGAGACATTTATGATGGGTACATGTTCTCACTTCATTGTTGGTAAGCTTTTACAGTGCCACAAAATGTTAAATATTTAAATTTATACTAAGTTGAAGGTGCTGAAAACTAATTTATTTTCATTGTGGCTGCAATGTTTAAGCCCCCACCCACTTGTCAAAGCACTTTAGTGTCATTTTTATTTCTAAAGTGCATCTGCCTGAAATGTGTTTTTTTTCTGGAGAATACTTTGTGGTAACTTTAAATTGATATTTTGTTGATCTGTTTCATGTTTGAGTTTTTTTCTAAGACATGAGTTATTTTGGTGCTAATAAAGATCTCTCAAGTTACGTGAACGTTATTGGACACCATACCATCAATGAGGATCTTTCAACACCCCTATTCTTAAGAATGCCAATTAAATTGAGTACATAGGTACTGCAGATACCCAACTTTTCAAAATGTCCCCTGTACATGATTTAGACTACTTGTATCCAAAAAGGAATACCATGAAATATTAGTATCAAATATACCAGTTATATATGGCCATGTTTTATGGAGAACAAATATCCGATTTTATTTTATTTTTTTAAAAATATTTTATTCAGGCATTTTCATAAAAACAAACAAAAGCAGAAGAAAAATCATACAATATTATGAATAATCAACACCCATTCTTCTCTTCTCCCCCCTCCCCCCCCCCTTGCTGATTACTCAATCCTCCTGAAAGAAATCAATGAATGGCTTCCACCTCCGAGTGAACCCATCAACCAAACCCCTCAGCATGAACTTGACCTTCTCCAGCCTCAGGAATTCTGCCAGGTCACTCACCCACACCCTGCTTTTGGTGGCTCCTAGTCCTTCCATCCACGCTGGATCCGTCTCCGGGCTATCAGGGAGGCAAAGGCCAAGATATCGGATCTCTTGCTCCCGGGTCTTCCGACACTACCTCGGTCCAAAACTCCCGCATTCCCTCTCCCCCGGCCGGGGCTCCGTCTCATTAAAATCTCCTATAAAAGCCTCAAAAAAAGCATTCATCCCCTCCGGGTCCAATACCACCCTACCCATCTCGTCCTTTACTTTGCCAATCTCCCTCACCGCCTCCTGCTTCCTCAACTGGTGGGCCAGCCTCCTACTTGCCTTCTCACCGTATTTGTATACTGGCCCTCGTAGCTGCCCCACCACCTTCCCCAGCAACACTAATCTGAACTCCTTCTGGAGCCTCTCCTTCATCAGTCCTGCCTCCGGTGCTTCTGAATATCTTCTATCCACCCTCAGGATCTCATCTACCAGCGTTTCCATCTCCGCCCATTCCACCCTCTCCCGATGCACCTGAATTGAGATAAGCTCCTCCCTGATCACCGCCTTGAGTGCCTCCCACAGCGTGGTGGCTATGACCTCTCCCATATCATTTAGCTCCACATACCCCCAGATGGCTACCCTCACCGGCTCACACACCACCTCATCTGCCAACTTCCACCTTCCACTGCCCCCCCCCCCCCCCCTTTCCCGGTCCTCTTGTAATTCCACCCAAATGAAACCATGATCGCCAAATGCTCAAGAGTCCATCACCCCGCCAGCAACGCCTTCTCCAGCACAAAAAAGTCGGTCCGGGAGTACACCCGGTGCACATGCGGGAAGTATGAGAATCCCTTTGCCTTTGGCCTCCCAATCCTCCATGGATCCATCCCCCTCCCCATGTGCTCCATAAACCCCTTCAGCTCCTTCGCCACTGCCGACACATGCACTGACCTGGGGCTCAACCGGTCCAAACCCGGCTCAATAACCATGTTAAAATCTTCCCCCATGATCAACCGTGCGAGTCCAGGTTAGGAATCTCATTCACCCCCCTCATGAAATCTATATCATCCCAATTTGGGATGTAAACGTTTACCAGGATCACTGGCAACCCCTCCAGCTTTCCACTCACCATTACGAACCTCGCCCCACCCCACCCTCTAGTGTGCCACAATGTTCCCCACCTTGAACGCCACCCGCTTATTCACCAGCACCGCCACCCCCCCCTCGTCACCCCAGTCCCGAATGGAACACCTGCCCCACCCATCATTTCTTCAACCTTGTCTGATCCCTTATTTTTAAGTGCCTCCTGCAAAAAGGCCACATCCGCCTTCAGATTCCTCAGCTGCGCGAACACACGTGACCGTTTGACCGCCCATTCAGCCCCCTCGCGCTCCATGTGACCAGCCTGGTTGGGAGCCCCCATCCCCCCCTTCCTTGCCGATCAACCGTATTCCTTTTTAGGCCAGTTCCGGAGGGTGTCACGCGACCCTCCAGGCTCACCCATGGATGTCTACCGTCATCGACCCTTTTCCAAGTGCGCCACATCAACCCCCCCCTTAAACAAAGCATCAACACCATCCCCCTCTCCTGCACCTACATCCTGACAACCCCCCACTACACTCCCATTAACTAGCTCGCCCAGCTAGCATGGTGTCCCCCCCCTCAACCCTCCCCCATAATGCAGAAGATACACTCACCCTCTATGTTCTCCCATGAAATACCTGCCCTCCAGAAACACTGCCATCGAAACAAAAGAAACACTTCAAAGGGAATATTTTTTCAGAGCAAACGCTCACACGAACTCCTCAAGTTCAAAATCTTCACTCTCCTCCCAGTCCATTGCCCCTCATGAACTCCATTGCCTCTTCTGGAGTACCAAAACAGTACTCTCGCTTCTGCAAAGTCACCCAGAGGCGGGCCGGGTACAGCACTGTGAACTTGATCCGCTTGCTTGAAGAGGGCAGCCTTTTTTTTTTTATATAAACATTTTATTGAGGTATGTATGGTTTATAACAATAACAGAAGAAACAGTGTACATACAAATGTAAACCTAGTGCAAAATCCGTCTTCCTCCCTCCCAGGTCCCATCTTTTCTCAGACCTACTCTAAACTGAACCCCAACCCCCCCTCCCCCTTCTGCTGACGGTTAATTTTCCCCAAAGAAGTTGACGAATGGCTGCCACCTCTGGCCGAAACCTAACATTGACCCCCTCAGGGCGAACTTGATTTTCTCCAGACAGAGAAAGCTAGCCATGTCAGTTAACTGGGTCTCCAACTTCGGGGGCTTTGAGTCCCTCCAAGCTAATAATATCCGTCTCCGGGTTACCAGGGAGGCAAAGACCAGAACATCTTCCTCTCCTCCTGGATTCCCGGGCCTCCCGACACTGAAAATCGCCATCTCTGGACTCGGTGCTTCCCTTGTTTTTAACACCTTGGACATGACATCCGCAAACCCCTGCCAAAATCCCCTAAGCTACGGACATGCCCAGAACATATGGACATGGTTCGTTGGTCCTCCCGCACACCTTGCGTACCTATCTTCTACCCCAAAGAACCTGCTCATCCGGGACACTGTCAAGTGAGCCCGGTGAACGACCTTAAACTATCAGCACGGTAGCCTTGTGGATAGCACAATTGCTTCACAGCTCCAGGGTCCCAGGTTCGATTCTGGCTTGGGTCACTGTCTGTGCGGAGTCTGCACATCCTCCCCGTATGTGCGTGGGTTTCCTCCGGGTGCTCGGGTTTCCTCCCACAGTCTAAAGATCTGCGGGTTAGGTGGATTGGCCATGATAAATTGCCCTTAGTGTTGGGTGGGGTTATGGGGATAGGGTGGCAGTGTTGACCTTGGGTAGGGTGCTCTTTCCAAGAGCCGGTGCAGACTCGATGGGCTGAATGGCCTCCTTCTGCTCTGTAAATTCTATGATAATCAGGCTGAGCCTGGCACATGTTGTGGACACGTTGACTCTACTCAACGCATCTGCCCAGAGACCATCCTCTATCTCTCCTAACTCCTCTTCTCATTTGTGTTTCAGCTCCCCAGTCTGCATTTCCTCTGACCCCATGAGTTCCTTGTAAATGTCCGAAACCCTCCCTTCTCCCACCCACATTCTGGAAACTACCTGTCCTGTATCCCCCTTGGTGGTAGGAGCGGGATGGTTGAGACCTGCCTGCATAGGAAGTTTGAAGAGGGCAGTCTTGACCTGGGTAAACCCGGCCCACATCTTTGCCAGTGCTGCACCCAAGTCCTGATACACCCGCAGCTCATTCCCTTCCCAGGTGCACTTCCTCGTCTGCCTCACCCACCGAAGGATCTCCTCCTTATCCAGAAAGCAGTGCAACCGCACCACCTTCGCCCTTGGTGGCTCACCTGCCTGTGGGCTCCTCATTAACACACTGCTCTTGATCGACCTCCAGGGGCAGGCCCAAGGCCCCCTCCCCCATCAACTGATGTGCCAGCGAGTTCTCTCTTCGCTGGAATCAAATTTGGGACTCGGGATCATTACAAATATTTGGTAGATTTTATTGACGCAATTGCAGAACATTTGATCACTTACTGGAGGGTGGGGAGAAGAGGGAAGCTTTTTGAGGTGTGAATTTTATAATGGTGCAGGTGGAGGAAGAAAGGACAAATAAGTGGGTCTTTTTCCAATTGCCAGGCTGTCACCAATGGACATTGCAAGGATAAATATTGAGGCCTTAGATATTTATCATCTCTGTTGATAAGTTGAATGAAGAGATCACATAATGTAATTAAGATTACTGACTAGACAAAGGTTTGGTGGAAAAATAAATTGCGAGGAGGGCACAAGTCTTGCAAATGGATATAGACTGAGTGGGCAAGATGGTGGTAGATGGCATGTGTTGTGGGAAATAACTTTGCTTTAGTGGGAAGACTAATGTTGCAACTGGGATGGGAGGAGTGCACAGTTTATCTCGCCTCACTGAGCGTGTAGCACTATTAGTTTAAAAACTTAATTCACTCACCAAAATAACCAATTATTTGCCTTCATTGCTGTTAGACCCAGACTAAAAGAGACGGTTAATTTTCCCCAAAGAAGTTGACGAATGGCTGCCACCTCCGGACGAAACCTAACATTGACCCCCTCAGGGCAAACTTGATTTTCTCCAGACAGAGAAAGCTAGCCACGTCAGTTAGCCGGGTCTCCAATTTCAATTAAATCAGTATAATAGTTTTTTTATAAAACAAAACTTTTTTAAAAACAAGTTGCAACAACTGATACACACAATTGTACTCTGGAAGTATAACCATCTAACCTTTTTTAAAAATGCCACGATGCGGCTGGTCCCAGTCAATGTCTGAAGGTTCTCACCCTGCGCTTTGGTTGCAGGTTGATAACCACGCACACAATGTCAGACAAGGTGGGGGAGAGAGAGATAATGCAACCTTCTCCCCTTTTTTCCCCAAACTGGAGTTCAAAACAACTGGTTCAAAACTTAAAACTCTCCTGTCAGGTGATTTATAGTAAACCATCATGCCTTTGCCTTTAAATATTTTTTCCCTCAACAATTAAAATAATTATGGTTCAAACAAATAAACAGCTCTCCCTATTCACAGGCCATGCTGATCAGGTTGCTGAAATTACGATTTCCTCAAAAAGGCATATGTATTGGCAGTCCAAGGTGAACTTATGTCTTTTTATTTTTTTTTAAAAGCCAACTGTCCAAGTAATGCAATGTCCTTCCAAATTTTAAAAGGTAAATACAGTTTGTGAAGATCTGGTTTACCCAACAATAGGAAATCTTTTTAAAGGGATGAGGAATATTAAATGCTGATTTTGGTGTTGTTGCACACAAAACAAAGGTAATATGCAGGAACAGCAAGCTTTAGGAAGGCAAATGGTATGTCAGCCTTCAAGCTGAGGGAGGGAGGGTGCGTAAGTAAGAAATTTTCTGCAGTTGTGCAGAGCTTCGGTGAGAATGCATTTGAAGTACTATGTACAGTTTGGTCGCGATTTCTAAGGAAGGATAAACTGACCTTTAGAGGTGATGCCAGCAAGGCTCGCTAAATTACTTCCTGGGAGTAAAAGGTTGTCCCATTAGGGCTATTTGAGTAGAATGGGTCTACACTCGAGTTCAGAAGAATGAAGTGATTCTTTAGAACATAGAATATTACAGCGCAGTACAGGCCCTTCGGCCCTCGATGTTGCGCCGACCTGTGAAACCACTCAAGCCCATCTACACTATTCGCTTATCGTCCATATGTCGATCCAATGACCATTTGAATGCCCTTGATGTTGGCGTGTCCACTACTGTTGCAGGCAGGGCATTCCCCGCCCTTACTACTCTCTGAGTAAAGAACCTACCTCTGACATCTGTCCTATATCTATCTCCCCTCAATTTAAAGCTATGTCCCCTCGTGCTAGACATCACCATCCGAGGAAAAAGGCTCTCACTGTCCACCCTATCTAATCCTCTGATCATCTCGTATGCCTCAATTAAGTCACCTCTTAACCTTCTTCTCTCCAACGAAGACAGCCTCAAGTCCCTCAGCCTTCCCTCATAAGATGTTCCCTCCATACCAGGCAACATTCTGGTAAATCTCCTCTGCACCCTTTCCAATGCTTCCACATCCTTCCTATAATACGGCGACCAGAATTGCACGCAATACTCCAAATGCGGCCGCACCAGAGCTTTGTACAGCTGCAACATGACCTCATGGCTCCGAAACTCAATCCCTCTACCAATAAAAGCTAACACACTGTACACCTTAACAACCCTCTCAACCTGGGTGGCAACTTTCAGGGATCTATGTACATGGACACAAAGATCTCTCTGCTCATCCACACTACCAAGGATCTTACCATTAGCCCAGTACTCTGTCTTCCTGTTCCTTCCAAAATGAATCACCTCACACTTTTCTGCATTAAACTCCATTTGGCACCTCTCAGCCCAGTTCTGCAGCTTATCTATGTCTCTCTGTAACCTGTAACATCCTTCCGCACTGTCCACAACTCCACCGACTTTCTTGTCATCTGCAAATTTACTCACCCATCCTGCTACGCCCTCCTCCAGGTCATTTATAAAAGTGACAAATAGCAGTGGCCCCAAAACAGATCCTTGTGATACACCACTAGTAACTGGACTCCAGTCTGAACATTTCCCATCAACCACCACCCTTTGTCTTCTTCCAGCTAGCCAATTTCTGATCCAAACTGCTAAATCACCCTGAATCCCATGCCTCCGTATTTTCTGCAACAGCCTACCGTGGGGAACCTTATCAAACGCTTTACTGAAATCCATATACACCATATCAACTGCGTTACCCTCATCCACCTGCTTGGTCACCTTCTCAAAGAACTCAATAAGGTCTGTGAGGCACGACCTACCCTTTACAAAACCGTGTTGACTATCTCTAATTATTCCTTTTCAGATGATTATACATCCTATCTCTTATAAACCTTTCAAAGACTTTGCCCACAACAGAAGTAAGGCTCACTGGTCTATAGTTACCGGGGTTGTCTCTACAACCCTTCTTGAACAAGTGGACAACATTTGCTATCCTCCAGTCTTCTGGCACTATTCCTGTAGACAAAGATGACTTAAAGATCAAAGCCAAGGCTCAGCAATTTCCTCCCTAGTTTCCCAGAGAATCCTAGGATAAATCCCATCTGGCCCAGGGGTCTTATCTATTTTCACACTTTCCAGAATTGCTAGCACCTCCTCCTTATGAACCTCAAGCCCTTCTAGTCTAGTAGCCTGTATCTCCGTATTCTCCTCAACGACATTGTCCTTTTCCTGTGTGAATACTGACGAAAAATATTCATTTAGCACCTCCTATCTCCTCGGACTCCACGCACAACTTCCCACTACTGTCCTTGACTGGCCCGACACTTACCCTCGTCATTCGTTTATTCCTGACATACCTATAGAAAGCTTTAGGGTTATCCTTGATCCTACCTGCCAAAGACTTCTCATGTCCCCTCCTGGCTCTTCTTAGCTCTCTCTTTAGGTCCTTCCTAGCTAACTTGTAACTCTCGAGCGCCCTAACTGAACCTTCACGTCTCATCTTTACATAAGCCTCCTTCTTCCTCTTGACAAGTGTTTCAACTGCTTTAGTAAACCACGGTTCCCTTGCTCGACCACTTCCTCCCTGCCTGACAGGTACATACTTATCAAGGACACGCAGTAGCTGTTCCTTGAACAAGTTCCACATTTCCATTGTGCCCAGCCCCTGCAGTTTTCCTCTCCATCCGATGCATCCTAAGTCTTGCCTCATCGCATCATAATTGCCTTTCCCCCAGATATAGCTCTTGCCCTGCGGTATATACCTATCCCTTTCCATCACTAAAGTAAATGTAATCGAATTGTGGTCACTATCACCAAAGTGCTCATCTACCTCCAAATCTAACACCTGTCCTGGTTCATTACCCAGTACCAAATCCAATGTGGCCTTGCCTCTCGTTGGCCTATCTACATACTGCGTCAGGAAACCCTCCTGCACACATTGGACAAAAACGGATCCATCTAAAGTACTCGAACTATAGCATTTCCAGTCAATATTTGGAAAGTTAAAGTCCCCCATAACAACTACCCTGTTACTTTCGCTCCTATCCAGAATCATCTTTGCAATCCTTTCCTCTACATCTCTGGAACTTTTTGGAGGCCTATAGAAAACCCCTAACAGGGTGACCTCACCTTTCCTGTTTCTAACCTCAGCCCATACTACCTCAGTAGACGAGTCCTCATCAAATGTTCTTTCTGCCACCGTAATACTGTCCTTGACCAACAATGCCACCCCTCCCCCTCTCTTACCACCTTCCCTGAGCATACTGAAATATCTAAACCCCGGCACCTGCAACAACCATTTCTGTCCCTGCTCTATCCATGTCTCCGAGATGGCCACAACATCGAAGTCGCAGGTACCAACCCATGCCGCAAGTTCACCCACCTTATTCCGGATGCTCCTGGCATTGAAGTAGACACACTTTAAACCACCTTCCCGTCTGCCGGTACACTCCTGCAACTTTGAAACCTTACTCATGACCTCACTACTCAACCTCCTATATACTGGAGCTGCAATTCAGGTTCCCAATCCCCTGCTGATCTAGTTTAAACCCTCCCGAAGAGCATTGTCAAATATCCCCCCCAGGATATTGGTACCCCTCTGGTCCAGGTGTAGACCATCCCATTTGTAGAGGTCCCACCTACCCCAGAATGAGCCCCAATTATCCAGGAATCTGAAACCCTCCCTCCTGCACCATCCCTGCAACCACGTGTTCAACTGCTCTCTCTCCCTATCCCTCGTCTCGCTGGCGCGGGTAACAACCCAGAGATAATAACTCTGTCTGTCCTAGATCTAAGTTTCCACCCTTCCTCCCTGAATTCCTGCCTTACATCCCTATCCCTTTTCCTACCTATGTCGTTGGTACCTATGTGGACCACGACTTGGGGCTGCTCCCCCTCCCCCTTAAGGATCCCCAAAACACGATCCGAAATCGAAGATTCTGAGAATGTTTGGCAGAGTTGATACATACAGACTGTTTTCCCCTGGTTAGAGAGTCTAGAACCAGGGCATAAACGCATGATAAATGGACAGATGTCTTGAAATGAGATGAGGATTTCTTCACTGAGGGTTATGAATCTTCAGAATTCTCTAATCAAGTCAAATGTGGATACTCAGTAGATCTTTGCACTTGAAGGGAATTGACGGATCTAAAATTGAAGTTGAGAATCAACCATAATCTTAAGAAGTCGAGCAGGCATGTGGGGCAATTTGGCCTACTTCTGTTTCTTGCATTCTTATAAGTTCACCAGGAGTGGACTATTTATTTGTCGTGACAGGAAGATATGTCTGTGGAAATTGTGTTCATGTTCAATGGCCAAATCAATATATGTTGGAAGCAGAGAGAAGAGGTTTGGAAGGAGCCTCCTTGATTCCAAACATCTTTTATGTTTTTTAATGCACATTTAATTGAACACTTCAATGCACTAATATTATTGGATTTTTGGTAAATATTGCCACAAGTGATGTGTAAAGTTAGAACAAAATATATGTGCATTAGCTGTGTTCAATGCCATTATTGAAAATCTCTCAGTACAGTAGTAATAATTTCTAAGCAGTTACAGATTTGAAGTGACAGACCACCCAAAGATGACTACTCTCTTCCCACCAAACTTGAGAAGACATACTGCCAGCATAGGTCATCAACAGTAATACTGAGTGCCAAAAGATTGGTTGTGGAAGACCTGGAGCCAAGAGCCTGCTTTTTGACAGCAGTTGTGAATCTAGCTGTACTTGGAGAGTTGGAAATGGGTGATGAATAGATTTGGTTTTTAAAGTCCTCCTGTCAGGCAAAATTTAAATGTGTCCTAATATTGTCCAGTTTGAAATTATTCATTTTCATTGCGATGATCAGGAATTGGTCAAAGGACAGTGACATAATTGATAACTCTCAAAAAAGCTTTCAACATCATAGCTAATACTTGGGTAACATGAAAGAATTGCATGCATTTTAATTGGCTATTCTTTCAATGGTTCAAATTAGCTTTGCAGCAACTGTAGGCAGTCAATCTTAAGGTGAGAAGTGCTGCTATGGATATTGTAGCCATGATGTGGAGATGCTGCCGGACTGGGGTGGGCACAGTAAGGTTAAAGTCCAACAGGCTTATTTGAAATCACAAGCTTTCGGAGCACTGCTCCTTGATCAGGTGAAGTGATATTGTATGGATATTGTAAGAATTGTCTTCAGCAATGTTTGTGTAGTGAAATCGCCACCCACATATTGGCTAGGCTATTTCCCAAACTTGGGTGGAGGTTATGTCCCTTTGTGATTTTTGCTTCAAGATGCACAAGTTTATTCATTCCAATCTTCTGACCTTTATGGTATTTGGTGACCTTCATTCCTGTCGTTTGAAAAGATAACAAGATTTAACTTGTAGAACAAAGGCTTGATATTCTTGGAAACATCAAGCGGATTCCTGTATTCAGGTCAGTTGGACAACTTTGGCAAGATAATTGAGAAATGTTCAATGGATGAAAGGGAACCTGGGCTGGGTTCTCCCCTGGCGGGATTCTCCGTTTTGCCAGCAGCCCGGGGGTTTCCAGATGGCGTGGGGCTGCCCCACAATGGGAAACCCCATTGACCAGCCAGCGTAACGGAGCATCCCACCGGTGTGCTGAAACAAATGCGGGGCGGAGAATCCAGCCCCCTACCTTTAGTGCAAAGTGCAATTACTTATTTCATTTTGTTCCCTTGAAGCCACTGACCCACACTGTGCTCTGCAGCTTTCCAGTAGTTTGCCCAAGTTGCTATATTTAAAATGGGTGGTCCCAGACAATTTAACACGGAGGATTAATGCCAAATTGGATTCAATTGAAAATGTGATCCTCTTACATGATTGGTCCAACTTAGTGCTGAAATGTTTATCAGTTTTTGCCAGAAATGGCAGTGGATTGTGCCAGAATGAGTATCACACCCAGTGACCTTTTAAATGACATTAATAGAAACTGTTATAAATATTACCCCGGGGGCAGCATGGTGGCGCAGTAGTTGGCATTGATACCTCGGCGCCGAGGTCCTAGGTTCGGTCCCGGCTCTGGGTCACTGTCCGTGTGGAGTTTGCACATTCTCCCGGTGTTTCTGTGGATTTTGCCCCCACAACCCAACTTTTGTATTGTGGCAATCACAGTCAGGTTGCCATTCCAGTCCGACCCTGAAATGCAGCACCCACCCTTCTCACTCAATCTTCCGACTCAAGCCAGATGAGAAATATGTAGTGCAAGGGATTCCTGGGGCCCTGTTACCAGGGCACCGATGTCGGAGGTAAGGAAGCCATGGCCCCCCTTTTTTAAATGGCAATAGCTGCCATAAACCGGTATGGTTTTCAGGGCCCAGCCATTTTGGGAAGCCAGGAAGAAGGGAAGTGGGCATGATTGGGGGTGGGCTGGGTGTAGGAGGGGGATCTGGTGTGTTATGGGGGGAGGGGGCTGCTGGTCAGTGGGGGGATAGTGAAGATAGGGGTGGGGGAGGGGTGTAGTCAAGGGGGTGAATAGGGCAGTCGGGGAGTAATGCAAATGAGTCAGGTGTAGGCCATTGGGCCCTTCGAGCCCGCTCAGCTATTCAGTCAGATCATTGCTAATCTTATTGTAACTTCAGGTCCAATAATTTTTCACCCCCAATAACCTTCCACCCTTGATAACCTTTCACCTATTGCTGATCAAGAATCTATCTTTATCTGCCTTAAAAATAATTAAAGACTGCTTCCACTGCCTTATGAGGAAGAGAGTTCCAAAGACACTCAACCCTCTGAGGGAAACAATTCTCATCTCTGACCTAAATGGGTGACCCTTTTCTTTTAAACACTGGCCCGCTAATTCTAGATTATCTCACAAGCGGAACAACCTCTCCAACATCCACCCTGTCAAGACCCCTCAGGGGGGCAGACGGTAGCGCAGTGGTTAGCACTGTGGCTTCACAGCGCCAGGGTCCCAGGTTCGATTCCCGGCTGGGTCACTGTCTGTGCGTAGTCTGCACATTCTCCCTGTGTCTGCGTGGGTTTCCTCCAGGTGCTCCGATTTCCTCCCACTCGTCCTGAAAGATGTGCTGTTGGGTAAGTTGGACATTCTGAATTCTCCCTCTTGTGTACCCGAACAGGTGCCGGAATGTGGCGACTAGGGGCTTGTCACAGTGACTTCACTGCAATGTAAGCTTACTTATGACAATAAAGATTACAAAGGGGCTGGTTTAGCACACTGGGCTAAATTGCTGGCTTTTAAAGCAGACCAAGGCAGGCCAGCAGCACGGTTCAATTCCTGTACCAGCCTCTCCGAACAGGCGCCGGAATATGGCGACTAGGGGCTTTTCACAGTAATTTCATTTGAAGCCTACTTGTAACAAGCGATTTTCATTTCATTTCAGTCATCTTGCATGTTTCAATCTTACTCTTAACTCCAGCAGATATAGGCCTAGCCTGTCTAATCTTTCCTCATAAGACAACCAACCAATCCATGTATTCATTTAGTAAACCCGTGAACGCATTTACACCCTTCCTTAAATAAGGAGACCAATGACCCTCTTCTGGACTGACCTGATTCATACTACATTCCTGCTTCACCCGATGCCGGTGTCTATGTATTTACATTGTGTACCTTGTGTTGTCTTATTATGTATTTTTTTCATGTACAAAATGATCTATTTGAGCTGCTCACAGAAAAATACTTTTCACTGTACCTCGGTACACGTGACAAACAAATCCAATACTGTAGTACTCCGGATGTGGTCTCATCGATGCCCCATATAATTGAAGCATAACCTCCCTGCTTTTGTATTCCATTCCCCTTGCAATAATTAGCGTTCCTATTTACTTTCTGTAACTACTGCAGCCTTTTGCGATTCATGCACGAGGGCCCCCAGATCCCTCTGGATCTCTGAGCACTGCAATTTCTAAACATATAGATATTATGCTTTTTTTATTTTCCTACCAAAATGACAATTGCACATTTTCCCACATTGTACTCGATTTGTCATGTCTTTGCCCACTCATTTAACCTATTGACACCCCTTTGTTAGCCCCCTTGTGTCCTCTTCACCTCTTCATATCATTTACCTATCTTTGTTCAACAACAAATTTAACAACCATACCTTCAGTCTGTTGATCCAAATCATTTATATAAACTGTAAAAGGTTGAGGCCCCAGAAGTAATCCATGTGGCACACCACTTGTTACAGCTTGCCAACCAAAAAATGCCCATTTATGCATGCCCTCTGTTTTCTGTTAACTGGCCAATCCATACCAATATGTTACCCCTAACACCATGAGCTTTTATTTTTCACTAAAATGTTTGGTGTGACACCTTGTCAGATTTCCCGAAGCTATTTAATTCAATACATCCACCAGTTCCCCTTTATGCACAGCACATGTGAACTCTTTCCCAATAACTGCAATAAATTGGTTAAAAAACAATTTCTCTTTCACACAACCACGTTAACACTGGCTGATTACAGGGCGGATGGTGGCGCAGAGATTAGCACTACTGCCTCACAGTGCCGAGGACCTGGATTCGATCCCGGCCCCAGTCACTGTCTGTGTGGAGTTTGCACATTCTCCCTGCGTCTGCATGGATCCCACTTCCACAACCCACAGACGTGCAGGATAGGTAAATTGGCCCCTAATTAGAAAAATAAGAATAAAAACTGGCTGATTACTCAGAATTTTTCAAAGTGCCTTGCTAATAAGATCTTTGCTGGCCTGGGGTTTCCTTCTTTCTGTCTTCCTTTTTTGAGCAAAGGAGTTACATTCACTAATTTTCAATCTAATGGAACCTCGCCCAAATCGAGGGAATTTGGGGAAATTAAAATCTATGTATCAGATATCCCACTAGCCACTACTTTTAAGAGCCCATGATGAAGTCCATCAGGACCCAGGGACCTGTCAACCCACAGCTCCAACAATCTCAGTACAACTTTCCTGGTGAGTGTAATTTTCCCATGTTTACACCGCCCCCCCCCCCTTCCATTTCTTGATTTACAGCCATTTCTGGGGTGTTATTTCTGAGATACCAGGTTACTGATATCCTCTATGGTGAAGATCAATACAAAATAGTGGTTTAATTTATCTGCAAAGCCTCATTTTCCATTATTAATTCTCTGCACTCAGGGGTGACACGGTGGCGCAGTGCTTAGCACTGCTGCCTCATGGCGCCAAGGATCCAGGTCCGATCCAGAACCCAGGTGACTGTCGGTGTGCAGTTAGCACATTCTCCCTGTCTGCCTGGGTCTTAACCCCACAACTCAAAGATGTGCAGGATAGGTGAATTGGCCACGCTAAATTGCCCCTTAATTGGAAAATAGAATGAACTGAGTAGCACAGTGGTTATCACAGTTGCTTCACAGCTCCAGGGCCCCAGGTTCGATTCCCGGCTTAGGTCACTGTCTGTTGGAGTCTGCACATCCTCCCCGTGTCTGCGTGGGTTTCCTCCTGGTGCTCCGGTTTCCTCCCGCAGTCCAAAGATGTGCAGGTTAGGTGGATTGGCCATACTAAATTCCCCTTAGTGTCCAAAAAGGGTTAGGTGGGTTTACTGTGTTATGGGGAGAGGGGGGAGGCATGGTCTTAAGTAGGGTGCTCTTACTATGGGTGATTCCTGATTCCTTTTTGTCATTTGTTTATGTAACATGCGGGCTAAAGTCTGGGGTTTGGTGGGAGGATGGGATAGTTGTTATTGATATGGGGATTGACATTACATTCGTTACTGATTATTGTTTATTGTTGGGTGTAAATTTGGGAGAAAATGTGAAAAAGGAGAATAACATTTTTTTTAAAAAGTAGGGTGCTCTTTCCAAGGGCCGACGCATACTTGATGGGCTGAATGGCCTCCTGCACTGTTAATTCTATGGTTCTATGGGTACTTTTTTACAAAAATGTATTAATTCCCCACTCTCACTCTCTAGAGGACCAACGCTCACTTTGCTAACTTTAAAAAACAATCTATAGAAACTTACTATCTGTCTTTCTGCTTTTTAATTAGCTTTCACTTGTACTCTAATTTTTCCTTCTTTATCGATCTTTCGGTCATTCCTTGCTTGTTTTTAAATTCTGTCCAATCTTGACATCCGCCACCCATCTTTGTGTAATTATACACTTTTAAGTTTGAAATTATATTTTAATTTTATTTTAGTCAACGGAGGATAATGGGTTCTCCCCTTGGAATTTTCTTTCTCATTCGAATGTATCTATTCTGTGTATTCTATAATATCCTTTTAAATGTCCACCTACCTCATCACTATTGACCTATCCCTTCACATAATTTGCCAGTTCCGAAAGACGTGCTTGTTAGGTTAATTGGATATTCTGAATTCTCCCTCAATGAACCCGAACAGGCGACGGAGTGTGGCGACTAGGGGATTTTCACAGTAACATCATTGCAGTGTTAATGTCTGCCTACTTGTGACGCTAATAAAGATTATTATTATTTCTTCCTATATAACCCCTTCCTACATGGGTGGCACGGTGGTGCAGTGGCTAGCACTGCTGCCTACGACGCTGAGGACACGGGTTAGATCCCGGCCCCGGGTCACTGTCTGTGTGGAGTTTGCACATTCTCCCCGTGTCTGCGTGAGTTTCACCCCCACAACACACACATGTGCAGGCTAGGTGGATTGGCCACGCTAAATTGCCCCTTAATTGGCAAAAATAATTGGGTACTATAAATTATTATCGAAAACCCCTTCCGATGGTACGGTTACTGTTAGGGGGTCTGTACGCCATTCCCACAAGTGACTTCTTGCCTTTATTGTTTCTCATCTCTACCCAAACCGTTTCTACACCTTGGTGTCCTGTTACTAAGGTCATCCCTCTCGATTGTGCTAGTCCCATCATTAAATAAAAGAGCTAAGTCTCCACCTTTTCCCTAGCTTCTTGTCCTTCCAAAATGTCATGTACACTTCAATATTCAGGTCCCAAACTGCATTCCTTCAACCATGCCCATCTTCTATGTGTGCTTTCAATTAATTTTTGTTTCAAATGCTACGTACATTCAGATTCAGAGCTTTTAGTTTCATCCTTTTGTTATTTTTGGAACCTTATCTGCTGATTTATTCTTAAATGTATACTCACTGTTTCTTTGTGTCAAGGTCTGTTTAACATATCTCTTGTCTTTTCTCTGCTCTTTAGTTAATCACATTTTCCCTCTACGGTTCTGCTTTTTAATTTAGTGCCTAGCTCTTCCTACTCTCTATGCAGAACCTCTTTCCTAGTTCTACCTATGTTGTTGGGACCTACATGGACCTGACAACTGGATCCTCCTCCTCCCACTGCAAGTTCGTCAGCAGTCCTGGGCACGTCCCCAAACCCTGGCACCAAGCAGGCAACCCAGCTGTCTAGATTCTTCCTTTGCTGCAGAGAACAGTGTCCATCTCCCTCACTATACTGTCCCAAACTATCACTACATTCCTTTTTTCTCCCCCACCATTCCCAGCTTTAATGGCTTCCTGTGCCATGGCACCATGGTCAGTTTGCTCATCCATCCTGCAGCCCCCATTCTCATCCAAACAAGCTGAGAGAATATCAAACCTATTGGACAATTGCTGAGGCTTCTGCACTCCTGCCCTCTTGATCCCCTAACCTGCCTCATTTGCAGCCGTACCCTCCTTCCCAGAACATTGACCAAATGAGAATGCTCATTCTGAAGTGGTTTAACTGCCTCTTGGTGCAAAGAACCCAGATAACGTTTCGCCTTCCCTGCTGTGACACAATGTCTGCAGCTCATCCTCCAGCTCAATGTCTGAGCCAAAGCTCCTCAAGCTGCAAAGACCTGGCACAGATGTGTTTGCTCTCGATCATACTGGCATCCAGGAGCTCCCTCATGCTGCAACCTTGACACATCACCTGTCCTGCCATCCTTAATGTGTGTTAATTAATTATATTATTCTTTATTTTGCATTTATATATAAATGTTAACTTTGTAACCAGTTTGTATATACTATTTTAAGCCTCAGGAAAGGAGTAGACCTTAACTACTTGCCATATTCCTATCAAACAGTGAAACCTTTTCCCTGTGGTAGAGTAAGAACCAATTCCTACAGGCTGAAAGGTAGAATAAGGAAAACACCCTTGGGGTCCCATGGGGGTGGCTCAGTGCTATAGTAACCCAGGCGTTGGAAGTGGTTTTAATTCTTGTAACTTTTTCTGTTAACTGTTGCTGTAAGACCGTCTGAACCACCCAAATTTGCAATTTGAGTTGGTGTTTCGGACATTTCCCATTGCAGTGCGATTGCCCAATAGAAGTTTGAACTTCCTGGGAAATTACCGTGCAATCCTCGTGGGGATTTAGAGAGTGACGGGGTCCCCTTTGGGTTACCATCCCCCCCAAAACCATGGACATGACTCCCCGGAGAATATTATGGGCTGGTATTCACTGCAAACACCACAAGTACCCTGGCTGCACTTTCTCACATGCTGCTTCCTGAAAGGATGCTATTCCATTGTCCTCTCTATCACATTTGTTCAGACGATGCAACCTTAATTAATGGAACATCCTCTGCTATCAAATATCCAGCCATTCACACCTCATTTGACGCATCTTTGTTTCTTTGCTATACACATTGCCACTCCATGTCTTTTTCTCACCCAAGAATTCCATCCAGTGTATTTGACAGGGCCCTTCACCATGTCCAAAATATTTGATACCCTTCACCTCTCGCCACTTGCCTTCCCTCCCAGAGCAATGAAGGGTTCCCCTTTTTCTTCACCTTCCACCCCACCAACCTCGACATTCAATGGATCATCCTCTGCCATTTCTGTCACTTCCAGCACGATGCCACCACCAAATATGTCTCTCTTTCTGGATTCCAAAGAAACCATTCCCTCCATGACACCCAAGCCCACTCCTCAGTCACCCCCAAGATCCCGTCATGTCGTCTGACATCTTTCCATGCCAGCACAGGAGCTGAAACAGGAAATGCCCTTTTACCACCACCTTTCTCACCATTGTAACTACAAATGGAACTGCAATTTGCTCGAGGTTTTTTCAATTGAGAATATTGTATTAACGACACTGATGTGGTTTCCTCTACACTGGAGGGGATCCAATCCAGAATGGATGGACTTTGTGCAGGCACCTACGATCAGTCCACAAGCATGACTCTGAACTTCCTGTCTCGTCATTTCAAGTTTCCACTTTGCTCTCCCTCTGATTGTTCTGTCCTTCGCCTGGTGTTCCAAAGACACTTAATACAGGTTTGAGCAACACCTCTTCTTTTGACTCTGCCCTCTATAGCATTCTGGATTAAATATTTGGTGTAAAAGTTTAGATAATAACCTCTGACTCGATTGTGTTTTTCTGCTGGTTTAGTTTTTTCTTCTCTTTGCATTTAGATGGCTGCTACCCAGCCAGCCTCTCCTCATTTGGACATATCTTTGGTGTCTTTACAATACCCATTTCAACTTCCTTTGGGTTTTGTACCATGAAATCTTTTGTAATTTAATCTCCCCTGCCTTCCACACAATTACAGACCTTTTTTTCTTTCTTGCCCCTCTCCCCCACCTTTCATGTGCTCAATACCTATTCCATTTCTATCTTATTTTTGATGATGGGTCATCAATCTGAAGCATTAGCTCGGTTTCTTTCCACAGATGTTAACTGACCTGTGTTTCCAGCATTTTCTTACTTATTTCCCACTTGATTAACTTTGTATACATTGTGCATGAGTCAAATCTGTCAAAACAATTGCACCACTGTGACCTAATGAGTACAAAGGATTATCAAGTTCTTGTACTGATGCTTTGACATTGCATCCAGACCGGATGTGGGAGTGTATTTACAGACTTTAATTCGGCAGTGAAATATCTGGGCCCACCTGTTTCCTGTAGACTCAATTTATGTACCCAAGTTAACCATCCTGTTTAAAGCGATAGCCTGTTTGTTTATTGCCATGAGTCCAAACACTAATGTTCTCCAAGGTAATGGACAAACATTCATATTCAGATACCTTTAGTCACAGCGATAGCTTAAGTCCTCAGAGTTGAGACTCCTCCAGTTTCAAGGCACTGACTATCTCATGCTTGATTTTGATAACTCGGGTACCGTTGCTTTGAGAAGGATTTATATACTGTAGTTTCAGGCTCATTTTCTTACCGATAACAAAGATGAGCAGTAGTATCTGCAAGTGTTGTGCAGTCTATCTGCTGGAGCAGAGTATAGTATTTTGACCTGTGTGATCAAGTAGATATTGAAGGAAAACCAGAGTTGTATGGAACTGAGCATTTATGAAGGACAAATGTTGTGCTCGTCTCAATTGCGTTTTCTTTCAAGACTCCTGGTACACTTCGCTGAACTCAAAATGAGGTGCTGGAAGAGTGCCTGGTGAGCGCTTTTTATTTTTACACGTGCAGGTAAGTGTAATCTTTCCTTCAACGTGAGACATTGTAGAAGGGTATTGTGAACATTCAGGTGCTGTGTTTCAACAAATTGAAGAGGTTTGCATCACAGCAGCTGCTCACGTTGACAAAAAACAAAAAATGTCAGCAGGTTTGCCAAGAGGAGCCGTGGCACCAAGAACTGAAGCGGAGTCCTTTGTTTGAGCTCCACTGAACCTTTGGTGCTAATGGGCCGAACACCACTTTCTTTCACTCAGCAACTGAAATTCGGCCTGCTATATCTGCCGGTCCAAATGTTAAATCAGGTTGGGCAACTTCTGGTGAGCATAAAAATGCTCCTAAACTGTCAGTTTAAGTGGGGAGTTAAGTAGAGCAAGTATTTGGTACATTAAGCATTGTTCCTTTAAAGGTTGGGTCAGGATAGAAGAACCTTGAAAGAAAAAGAAGAAAGACATAGCAACTATAAATACTAGAAACCTATCAGAGAGAAACAACTCAAAGGAAGTTTTATTTTATAAAATCCTGATGCAAAGAGCTGAGAACATGATGAAAATTATACCAACGACTTATTTGTTTCTGTGCTTTTTTTTAATGCAGTGAAAGCATGTTTGGTTGCCAACAGGAAAAACTCAATGGTGCCATAGTGGGGTGGTGGGGGGACAAGTACAATGTACAAGAAAAGCCTGATCAGGATGTTGGAGTGCTGATGTACAGCAGAGGTGGGAATGAGCTATTTAAACAGCCTTTTTGTATTTGATGTCAGACTTAAAGGGACTCTATCTTTGGTCAACATAGATCTATGGTGAAGCAGATTTCTCAACAAAAGCTGAAATCCGGTTATATTAATGTTGGCTAATTTTCAGTTTGTGTTTTCTTTTATTTCAAGCATATCTATTATATTTTTTGCATCTTCTTGAACAAAAACACTGACATTTGCAGTTTTGCACAATTGGAAACATATCTTAAAACCTGCTCATGTGGAAAGGCATCATGGTGTTTTGGAAGTTCAGGAACAACATATCATACATAGTCTTTAGTACAGTTCACTTGGGAATGTTTTCTTTAAAGAGATCAAGCAGGTTCGTCAAAAGTCTTTTCGTGTTCGAGGTCACACTGACTACTTGTTCGGAGCTCTCCTTCACAAATGGCAATTGATGCTAGATCAATTGTTCATTTTGACTGTGAGACTGAGTGATTTGTGTTAGTTGAAGGTATTGAGGAATATGGGGTTACGTTGCAGATCAGTCATGATCTCATTGACTGATGGAACAGGCTTGAGGGGCTAAATTTTCTACTTCTGTTCCTATATTCTTATAAATTTGCCATTTTCCTCACCATCCTCACATACCCTCTGAATGGCATTGCCGGTGGCATACAAAGAAGTTAAATGTATCAGCATGTGCCAATCCTGGAAGAGTTTATTTATTAAACTTCAAATACTGTATTAACTTAGCATAAATGTTGTCCAGTGAGGGCAGCACTGTGGCAAAGTGGTTAGCACTGCTGCTTCACAGCGCTCAGGTCCCAGGTTCGATCCCGGCTGTGGGCCACTGTCCGTGTGGAGTTTTTTTGCTTGTTTTAGCCTTAGTTTAATTGCTCTAGTTCTGTCACCTTTGCTCTTGAGTCGCCATGTATCTTTCTGATACCGCCACGTGGTTCAAGTCTGAGTAATGATCAATCATCCAACACACCGCTTAGTAAGAGTTAAATCAACGTACATTTATTATATACAGCAATCAATATTTATACATTAATTCTACTTCGAAGCTACTTCCTACAACTAACAGGCCAATACTTAACTTTGGAAATGGCCCACCAGGTCAGGGAAACAAATGGCCTTTCGTATGGGTTCTGAGCCTGCGGGATTCAAAGCTGATACAGGTCGGTAGTCAGGAGTGTCTATCTTGTAGCGAGCGTTGGAGTAAGACTTACGATTCTTGCGGCTGTTGTAGAAGGTCAGCAGAAGGGTCTCGAAGGGTGCGGGAGGATGGAGAGAGGAAGAGAGCGATTTAACCTTGGACTCTATTCTCATAGTCCCCAGGGGCTTCCCGCCTTTCGGGGCGGACCCTGTACCTGGTTCCAAGTGATTGGGCTTGGTCCCAATCACTTGGTTCGATATTCTCCAATGCTGGAGCGATTCCTTGATCGATGGGTGGTTTCGAGGTGGTCAGTCACACCTCTTTGTGTAAGCTCCTTCTGGCGCCGAAAAGTCTGGGTTGGCTTTGTGTGTCTAATTTGTAGCATATTGTTCCCAGGGATTCCTAATTTATATGCAGATGGCTGGTGTGTTGTTATGTTGATGGGTGCAGGTATCGATTCTGTCTGGCCTCCCCAGAGGCGAATACACTGTTTTACCTGCAGCTGTCTGTTTGAGTCCTGTTGGCTGATTTTCCCATCAGCCTCTGCCGTTCGCCATTTTAAATCGGGGTTTGGCCATTCTAATCGGGAGTTAGCCATTTTACATGGCTACAGTTCGCACATTCTCCCCTTGTTTGCTTGGGTTTCGCCCCCACAACCCAAAGATGTGCAGGCTAGGTGGATTGGCCGCACTAAATTGGCCCTTAATTGGAAAAAATGAATTGGGTACTCTCAATTTTTTTTTAAATGAATGTTGTCCAGTGATCGAAAGATCTGTGTTTGTTCACCTTTTGGCTTTGTAAGCTGCTGTTACCAAGATATTGAGCCTTCAGGATTCAACTTAAGGCACAATTTACATCATCCTTAGCGCAAGATACACTCAAGCAGCCTTTACGAATATTAATGCAAAGTATGTGCAATATTTTTCCATGAAGGGGCGGCACAATGGTTAGCACTGCTGTCTCACGGGCGCCAAAGTCCCCTGGGTCACTGTCCGTGTGGAGTTTGCACAGTCTGCCTGTGTCTGCGTGGGTCTCACCCCCACAACCCAAAGATGTGCAGGGTGGGTGGATTGGCCATGCTAAATTGCCCCTTAATTGGAAAAAAAATAATTGGATACTCTTTTAAAAAAAAAACAACAATTTTTTTTTTAAATATTTCCATGATTTCGAAGAGCCAACCAATGTACATAATATTGAAAATTTATGATTTGAAAAGTATCTCCATAGAAGTTTAGTGATTTATTTTTTGTATGACCGGGTAGTGGTGGTTATGAAAAATAGTTCATTGCTGTAGCTATCTTATTTAGGAAATGATTAGGTTTGCAACACTCTGAAACGAGTATGTCACTGGGCAGTGTATAAATATATATCTATGTATATATATATGGAAAATAAACAGGCGTAAGCCATTCGGCCCTTCAAGCCTGCCCCGCCATTCAATATGATCATGACTGACATATAGATATATGTTTAATACATGCGTTTGCACGTGTGCATTTCTTGAAGTATATACATTCTTGTGTAGAAATGCACTTCAAGTCTAGTTACTCTATCCTGTCATTTCATTAAGTCATGGTTTTCTGTCATAATTGAACCAACCTTTTGGGAGTTGAAAAGTTGTTGATTTGAGCCCCACCTCAGCACATAGTCTAAACTTGTGCTGTAGTGTTGTCATGCTGGAGGTGTCAATGTCTGGATAAGACATTAAACCAAGATCACATTTACCTGTTTCGGTGAATGGCGAAAATTCCAAGGTATCATTTTGGTGTCCTACATATTCATCAAACATATTGTTTTGTCGTGTATTGGGGGGCTAGATTAGGTTCTTTGAGGTTTGTCTATTTTCCTTTGTAAGCTACTCAATGCTCCACCTTGTTAAACCCATTCTTTTTTAATTTTTATTAAATGTAAATTTAGAGTGCCCAATACATTTTTCCCAATTAAGGGATAATTTAGTCCACCTATTCTACCCGGCACTTCTTTCGGTTGTTGGGGTGAGACCCACACAGACACTGGGAGAATGTGCAAACTCCACACTGACAGTGACGTGGGGCCGGGATCGAACCCAGGTCCTCGGCGCCATGAGGCAGCAGTGCTAACCACTGAGCCACCGTGCTATCCCTTTGTTCAACCCATTTTTCACTTACAGCTCTACGTTTATCTTAGGACCTCTGCAAGAAGTTGAATTTATCTCTCCAGACCTGGTACTTAGTCATGTGACATTACATCATACTTCAGCATTCGGTGTTTCTGATGTTAACCCTTTGCACAGATCACAAACCCAGAGAAGCTGCTCAATTATCTCATTTTCTGGGTCTGGGATCTTGCTACATTGCCTACACAATAATGACTATATTGGTTATGAAGCACTCTGGATTAGATTAAGAATATGAGAAAGACTATAAATGTGCCTTGTGCTGCAAAACACTAGTGAGCTGTAAATTCTGATTGCCACCCCGCTTCTATTTACTTACAGTAATTGATAAAGTGAAACCCAAGCCTGCCTGTTGTCAGCATGACGGTCGAGATGATAAATATTGCGATCTGTGTGTCCTGAGGCATGCAAACATGAACTGGCTGATGAGCAACGTGATGGAGAAATCAACTGATGACATGACTGCAGCACACGCCAGGACACAAGCTAGAAAAGGTCCAGTGTAGGTCGAACCATCCAAAAGGCAGTAAATTCAACATGCAAAAACAATTGAAGATGTTGATGGTTCCGCACCAGCGTTGCGAACAAATCAGTTACGGTGCGCCAGGTACAGATTTCAAGAGACAGCCCAACAAAAATCAGAAAACTATACATGTCCATGACTCCAACAGAGCTGCAGAAGAACTGGCCTCCATAAGCAGAACAGAACCATTGACAAATTCAGAAAGGTTTAAAAAATATATTCTCACTGTGTCATCATGCAAAGAGACTGTGTGCATTTAAACCCAAATTATTCCCAAGAATTCAAATCTTGTGAAACAAACCTAGTTGAAATGTCCGAATGGACTGAGCCGCCTATTCTTGACAGGTCCACACCAGTTAAACATCGTTTGGTGAGTGCTGAAGTAATGGAGTACCCAGCAGAAACAAAATCATGGGAATCCCTATCCAACTGCAAACTTGAGGAATGCCAAATGGAATTGCAGGTCAAATCCCAAGAGGATGGATTGTTTGTTGGGGAAGAAACCAGGACAGAAACGACACTGGAATTTCCTGTCAACTGCCTGGTAGTAGAATCTGACTCTGGCTTTGACTCTCTAAGTGGCAGAATTCTCGGACAAGCCCCAAAGAGTGAAAATTTCTCTTGCTTTTCAAACAGTGACTCTCTGGGTGAAAGCCAGCAGGCTAAATCCCCCATTTAACTGCAAGGAACAGAGAGCCAATTTTAAAATCTGCAGCCTCAACAATCCCAGTGTTTGAATTCAAAGCAATACAATCACCGGTCAAAGATTGAACGGCCAACAGTAATCATGCTGGATCAGGAATGGTATTTCCTGACTGGTGTGGTGATATGCCTATGGGTCATGTCACAGTTGGATGGTGAGAGATCTCCAGCCAGCAGGTGGCAGGTACAGACACACCATGCGGTCTGAAGACCAACGTCATGTGACCTGGGGACCTGTACATAAAGAGAGGCTCATCCGACAATCTCCAGAAGAACATAAGGTAGAGGCATACAATTTCTGCTGACCTGTTCCATGTAAGTTCAAAGGAGTAGCAAGACTCCATGATAACGTGCTCTGTAATCAGATTGCCATCCTACTGCGTGAGACACAATAAAAGGATCTTGGTTGGACAGTTCAAAGTGCTTGGTGAATTCATCTTACAAGTTCAAGGGACCAAACACAACATGGTACCAGGTATGCTGAAGATTTGAGGTTGGCAACGGCAGTGATAACAATGAAGATCGGTTTGGTGAACTGCAACCTGAGGTGACCCAATGCATAAATATGCTGAAGCTCAAATGGACGGACTGGGCCCCCCCCCCCCCCCCCCCACCACCAGCTTCAGATATCCAGGAACGTGGGTGAGAACTGGCGGCTGTTCAAACAGGAGTTCGAACTTAATGTTTCAGCCGTGGGCCTGCAGGCCCAGCCTGATGAAAGGCGAATCACGTTGCTGCTAACATTGGCAGGTTCACAAGTGCTTGAACTGTATAACTCATTTGTCTTTAAAAGTGAGGGGGATCAGAAGAACTTCAATGAAGTAATGAAACGCTTTAATAAGCACTGTTCCCCCAAGAAAAATGAAACGTTTCAGCATTATTATTTCATACGCGAACCCAGAGGCATGGCGAATTGTTTGATAATTTTGTCACTGACGCTGAAGGCCCAGTCATGTAACGTTGGTGACTTTTTTAAAGTAAATTTAGAGTACCCAATCATTTTTTCCAATTAAGGGGCAATTTATCGTGGCCAATTCACCTACCCTGCACATCTTTTGGGTTGTGGGGGTGAAACACAGGCAGACACTGGGAGAATGTGCAAACTCCACACTGACAGTGACCCAGAGCCAGGATTGAACCTGGGACCTTGGCGCCCTGAGGCAGCAGGGCTAACCCACTGCGCCACCGTGCTGCCCTTGTAACTTTGGTGACTTAAAATCCTTGTTAATCCGCGACCAAATTTTATATAGTGTGCTTGATGATCATTGCGGGAGGTAGATTTATTACTGGAAAAAGCAGAAAAAGATTTGCCAAGTGAGCGAGATTGCTGTGCAAAGAATAGGTACACTCTGCTCAAAACGTTTTGCCGCCAACGTGGATGAAGAAGCCAGTGCCATTAGTGCTGTGACACACGTAATGAAGAAACGCGGTTTAGGTAAGGGCAGCCATTTTAAGCGGCCGACAGAAGCTGCCGCTGCCATCTTGTGCCAGAAATGTGGCACTCGACCCCCCCCCTCCCACCCCGGGCCTATTACAAGGCCTGTTTCAGGTGTGGTCGTATTGAGCACTTTGCAAAGCGGTGCTTTGCGTGTTCCACCACAGATCATGCACGAGCAGTGCATGCGATACATGAAATCAACATAGAAGAACAATTTTATATCGATTTTATCGCACCGAGAAACTATGCGGTGCACAGAAACAAAGATGAAAGCGCAATCAGAACAAAGCATGAAGACAAGCTGACGGTTCTGAACGTCTGTACTGAATTCAAAGGTAATGCTCAATAATACCTTCATTAGGTGTGACTTTGACCCTAAAGCGTCACCGAACCTAATAAATTGGCAAATTTTGCAGCTGCTAAATGTGAAACAAGACTTTAAGAGTCATTCAGGAATCATTAAAAAAAAAGCGTGGCCAATCCTGCACATCTTTGGACTGTGAGTGTGAAACCCACGCAAACATGGAGAGAATGTGCAAACTCCACACTGACAGTAACCCGGAGCCGGGATCAAACCTGGGACCTCGGCGTCGTGAGGCAGCAGTGCAAACCACTGCACCACCGTGCTGCCCCATGTTGGGGCAGAATTAAGTGATTCCACAATCGTTAAAGTCAATGATTCTTAAAGAAATTCATGAAGGATACTTGGGAATAGAAACGTGCAAGCGAAGAGCCAGGGAAACAGTGTATTGGCCAGGTATCAACCATGATATTCAAGTAATGGTCGATAACTGCAAAATTTGCCGTAAGTTTCAGTGTAAACAGAGGAAAGAACCGATGCAAATGGACAAAATTAATACAACTCCATGGCGGAAGGTGGGAATGGATCTGTTTTATCTGTTGGAAAAGGAGTACCTGCTAGTAATTGATACTTTTACAATTTTCCAGAAGTCCTACAGCTAGCAAGTTCTACTGCTATGTGCGTTATCAAGCATACTAAAGATGTTTTTGCAAGCCATGGAATACCTCAAATTGTCATGAGTGAGAATGGTCCATGTTTTAGCAGTCATGAATGGATAGAGTTCGCTTGTAATTACGATTTCAAACGTATCACTTCTAGTCCTATGTATACTCAATCTAACGGAAAGGCTGAAAAAGGTGTTCACTTTGTGAAGCAGCTGCGCATGAAAACCATGGTTAGCAGAGACGATGCGATAGCACAGTGGTTAGCACGGTTGCTTCACAGCGTCATGGTCCCAGGTTCCATTCCCAGCTTGGGTCACTGTCTGTGCGGAGTCTGCACGTTCTCCCCGTGTCTGCGTGGGTTTCCTCCGGGTGCTCCGGTTTCCTCCCGCAGTCCAAAGATGTACAGGTTAGGTGGATTGGCCATGCTAAATTTCCAAAAAGGTTAGGTGGGGTTACTGGGTTATGGGGATAGGGTGAAGGTGAGGGGCCTAAATGGGGTGCTCTTTCCAAGGGCTGGTGCAGACTCGATGGGCTGAATGGCCTCCTTCTGCACTGTAAATTCTATGTTCTGTATTATTATCTCACGCTACTGAGTTATTGAGCAACACCATTAATCAATGGGCTTTCACCAGCTCAGTTGCTTATGAATCGGCAACTTCGGACAACCTTACCTGTATTGTGAAGGAACCAGTTAATTGAAGACAAGAGAGGAAACTTATTTTTGAAAAAAGGAGGCAGAAGAGGTATTATGAAAAATCTACAAGAAGGCTCCAACCATTGCAAAAAGATGACACAGTCAGGCTGGAAGATCCCGATTGGAATGGATGGGTGAAGTATGCTGAGATACTGCAACAGGCAAGTCCTCATTCGTGTCTAATCATCACTGATGATGGAACAGTCTTAAGGAGAAACAGGAGAGCTTTGCTGAAGGTTCAGCAACCTTTTGTTATGGAATCACAAGAGGACATGATAAGCAATCCAAAGACAGTTGAAAGAGAAACAGCTCAGCATACAGAGCCAGAACAAAGTAACAATGTACAAATTCAAGAAGAACAAGAAACATCTGTAGCAACAAATGAAAATGAAACACAGTCACAGTTCAAACAATTCTCAAAAGGTCAACGAGACAAAGACGAAAACCTAAGAGACTGAATTTGTGATGGACTGTAAATAGTTGAATGGTCTAAAAAGTTACGCATATCATATTGCATTGTAAAACAAAGTCATGTATGTAAATAGTTGCATGTGATGATATGCGTAAGAAATCATGTATATACTGAGGTAAGTGACCTCCAACCAGCAGGTGGCAGTGTAAATCTACCACATAACTGTGTACCCCAGAGTCTGGAGATAGTCATGTTAGCAGATAGTCATACTTGCAATGGCTCTAGGATAATTTATCATAATTAATAGTTTGTAATATATTTCTCATTAGTAATCTGAACCACGCTTTTATTTTATCATAAAACACTTCAAATAGTCAAGAACTAGACGTTCTATTGGGCATCATTCTGACTGGTCAAGCACAAAAACGTAATAGTAAGATTTCGGATGACTATGGGTAGATGTTGGTGACTGAGAAGACCTCATTGGAGGAGATAAAGAGAAAGTGAGAGGGTTAGCTGGATTTGGTCTTCGAGGGGAGTATGAAGTGAGGCACTTCACAGATTCAACTTCACATCCTCGTGCGATGTTGAGCCTGATCCAGTTCAAGATGGTGCATAGGGCGCATCTGGCGAGGGCATGTATAAGTCGGTGGAGTATAGGTGTGAGCAGTGCTCTAGAGGCCGGCAAATCTCTCTCATTTTGGTCTTGCCCAGGGCAGCACGGTGGCGCAGTGGTTAGCATTGCTGCCTCACGGCGCCGAGGTCCCAGGTTCCATTCCGGCTCTGGGTCACTGTCTGTGTGGAGTTTGCACATTCTCCCCGTGTTTGCATGGGTTTCGCCCCCACAACCCAAAGATGTGCAGGCTAGGTGGATTGGCCATGCTAAATTGCCCCTTAATTGGAAAAAATTAATTGGGTAATATAAATTTAAAAAAATAAATATATATTTTGGTCTTGCCCCAAGCTTATAGTTTTCTGATATAATGTCAGGGATTGTAGGTGTTTAGTTGGAGCCGTGCCTGTTGGTAGCCATTTTTGGAGTATTGGACTTGTCTATGCTGCAGACGGGGACAAGGGCCGATGTCCTCTCCTTCACGTTGCTACTAGCCCGGAAACAAAATCTGCTTGGGTGGTGCTCCCCGGTGCCGTCTAAAGCCTCTGCTTGGCTGGGGAATCTGATGGAATTTTTGCACCTGGAGAAGACTAAGTATACCATGAGGGTGTCAGTGGAAGGGTTTTACTCTCGGTGCAGCCCTTCATCTCCTTTTCAGGGAGCTGGCTCCCGGCCGTTGTTGGGGTGGGTGGGTGGGGTATGTCTTTTTATTTTGATGAAGGTTTTGTTTTCTTTATGGGGTGGGGGGGGGAGGAAGGGAGAGGGGGTTTGGGGAATTGGGTGGGTGCACTTCGGGTATAATACAGGTTTGGGATTTGCTACATTGTAATTTTTGTTATAATGAAAATCTTGTTTGAATAAAATATTTTGTTGAAAATACTGCAGAATACTACTGGGTCGCCAATGTGGCGATGGTGCACAAGTGGGTGATGGAGGGAGAATGGGCTGCTCTCGGGGGAGTGGGGGGGGGGGGGGGTTGGAGAGGGGAAGATCTCGCAAACTTACCAGGTGATACAGGAGGAGGAGGTGGCCTCGGTGGTGGAGTTGAAAGGTAAGTGGGAGGAGGAGTTGGGGGAGGAGATCAAGGAGGGGACGTGGGCAGATGCTCTTGGAAGGGTGAACTCTTCCTCTTCGTGCGCAAGGCTCAGCCTCATACAGTTTAAGGTGCTGCACAGGGCACTCATGACCGGGACGAGGATGAGCCGTTTTTTTTGGGGGTGAGGACAAGTGTGTTAGGTGCTCAGGGAGCCCAGCAAACCACACCCATGTGTTCTGGGCATGCCCAGCGCTGGAGGAGTTTTGGAAGGGCGTAGCAAGGACGGTGTCGAGGGTGGTAGGATCCAGGGTCAAGAGGGGCTGGGGGCTCACAATATTTGGAGTTGCAGGGGAGCCGGGAGTGCAGGAGGCGAAAGAGGCCGGTATTCTGGCCTTTGCGTCCCTGGTAGCCCGGCGAAGGATTCTTCAGTGGAAGGATGCAAGGCCCCCAAGCGTGGAACCCTGGATCAACGATATGGTGGGGTTTATTAAATTGGAGAGGGTGAAATTTGCCTTAAGGGGATTGGTGCAAGGGTTTTTCAGGCGGTGGCAACCGTTCTTTGTCTACCATTCTGCCAGGAAGTCCATGGTCAGCAGCAGCAGCAACCCGAGGGGGGGGGGGGGGGGTTCTATTTTATTTCTGTTTGTCTGCACTGGGAGATCTGAGGGGGTGTGTATATTTGCTATGTGTTAATTCGGGGTGTTAATTTATTATTTATGTCTGGGGGCGGGGGGCACGGGGTTGTTTTATTTTGTTTTGTATTTAATTCTGTCGGGTTCCTTTTTCATTTTGTTGTTGATATTTAGTGAAAACTTCAATAAAAAATATTTTTATTAAAAAAAAAAAGAAAATACTGCAGAGAGGCTGACCAAGAAAGAATGAACCTGGTCACAGAGGGTGTCAGTCATTTTAAGATGCAGAAGATGTAACATGTATTTATCTTAAAATTCATATCTTTATGTATGATTTTAATTTTAGAAATTTCTATATGTACCATCCAACAATGCCTAGAACACCAACAACATCCCAGGAATATTGCAGAACTTGCGTGATAAAATATTTTACACTCCAGCACAACGGAAAGATATAGTTGCAAACTATTAGGTTCCCCCCCCCCCGTTTCACCGCAACATCTTCCCAATGCTGCTTCCATTCACTCCCAGGTCACGTATTTGTGGCCACTCTTAATTCTTATTTCAGGATTCCAGTGGGTCAGGTAGATAACTCTAATCTTTACTCCTCTACCTGAAGATGAGGGAAAAGGAGAGTTATGCTAGGATCATTTTCAAGCTCCCCTTCATTTGGAGGATCTGAGTGACCTGGGTCTGGCTAATGGGAAAGCATGTGGACTCATGCTTACAAGGTTCTAAATCAAGGAAAAGTTCCATTATGTAGCCATCTGGGATGGCCACTTCCCGATTACAAAATGGACACTTGCAAAGATTGCAGGGAAAATGGACAATACTGAGAAAACAAGCAGGTTCAGGGTTTGTCTGCATATTGGAACCGCAGCTCCCAGACGAGACCAAAACTGCAAACCCATTAGCATACTAATGGCCCATCTCTGGGCACAAAAGAGGAACATTTGAGTAACCGTCACTAACACAGACACCCCGGCACCAGAGGTGAGCAGAACAAAGCAGGCCAACGGCCACCTAGGACACGCCCAGCCATCAGGGCACCCACCCCTTTACTGGAGGAAATCAATAGGAACGATCGAGAAACAGCCCAATTGATTGGGGCCAAGTTCAAGGCCCGCCCAAAAGAGCGCAAAGCCCCTTTGGGTATAAGAAGGAACCCCCAAGAGAGAATCGTCCTCTTGGCTCTGGCTCTCACCGAGGAAAGACCTGCCCAACAGCTGCACCAGAACAAGTAAGTCCAAGGTCAACGCACGCTACCAGACAGATGACCTTATCTGTTCCCCTTCACCACTTCGACCCCAGCAGCCTCCGAACCGAACAATGGCCATTGTTCCTCTGACTGAGTAGGCGCCCGAAGCTAAGTATAGGCTTTAGCAGTAGTGATAGATTAGTCTAGTATTTGTGCATGAGTATATTTAACTGTGTGTAAATAAATAAGCATTTGACTTTGAACTAACTAACTGGTGTATCGAGTCTTTGATCAGTGTTCGGTTTGAACCTTGTGGCGGAATCAAAGATACCTGGCGACTCTAGAGCAAAACGTAATTAGAATTAAGGAAGGCGACCATATTGACCACCATATTCAGAGCCAAATAAAGAGAGAAACAAAAATAGCAACATTTACTGGCGACTCTGGTGGGACTCGACCTAGAAGTGGCCTAGTCACTCTGAGAGAACCCAAATTTGAATTGGAATCCAATTGGAAACAGAAAAACCACAACTGTAAGAATGATACTGATCAAACCTCCGAGATTCGGAAGTGTATTAATGCATGCGTACTAACAGGGATATAAGGTAAACCTGAGAGATTTTGTTGCGTAAAACTGTCGGGAGTTTTGTCGGCCGGAAATTAGCCGAAGCCGTACCCATGTTTACATCACCACTTTATCATCCCCTATTCCAAATTCAGTAGGGAACCCAGAGAGAGAAAATGGCAATGAAGGCAATGACCGCCATATTCAGAGCCAAATAAAGAGAGAAACAAAAATAGCAACAATTATCAATAAAGGTGTGAGTGGCATTCTGCTTCCACCTGGCTTTTACTCACTAAACAAATCCAGGCTTGCACACTAGTCAATCCACAGCATCAACATAACCTATTAACACTGAGAAAAATGGAAAGAACTGAATGTAACATTAATGCACGCATACAATGGTCAAGACTGTCAGAATGTTTTACTTGAGGCTCAGGTAACCAGATTACAATTCTCCTTGTCCTTGAATTAAGTGAAAGGGCATCTTTATTCTCTGTTCCTTAAGCCCGGTTTCTATTCTGGCCCTCGAGAGGAATAAGGCCATGGTTCTTCTGTGAATTGCCGGGCAATTTATTTTTGGGGCGTCACGTTCCAGAGAAATATTTCACCCTATTCTTGTGGGTTGTTTCTTGAACTCCTTCAAGCTTCAGGGCAGAAAAAAGTTAACCCGTTGTGAGACTGATTTGCAGCCCTTTGCGGCGAAGAGCTTTTCCTCCTTTGGCACGTACAGCAATCCCTTAGCTACTTCATCCAGGATGTCTAAATCATACTTAATTCCTCTGGACCGGAGAGCATCACGTACACACAACTTAACATGTTTGTACTCCAGGGGTAAGAAAGGGATGAAGAAGTCAATGAGGTTCTCAGTCACAAGGCCACTACGGGCAAATCCCCCTAGAAACAGTATACAGGAAAGATTATGAATACTAGCTTCTTTCCAATTGTTTCTTACTTTAGTACTTTTTTAAACCTTCAATGGAACTGGTGGTGTCCCAAAATCACTCCACCGTTTTGGTTGGTGGATTGGAGTGGTGTCAGAACACTGGACATATATATCATTTCCAAAGTAACATTCATGACTTTACAGTTCTGATTCAGACCTTCCCTACAGACCAGAAAAGTTGATATTGTTAGAGTATATGGTTTTGACAAGAAATAAGTGACGGTGCTATTGTTGGTTGCCATTTACCATTTGTATTTGGTAATGCTATTAAATTGGCTCTAGATGCAGGAAGTAAACCATTTTGATTTTCAGTTCACTGCTCAACTTCCACTCACAACCCGATTTCATCCCCCCCCTTAAAGAGCTTTCTTGCCTAGCTATTTATTCTCATTTCAACTGTCTGATTCCCTTATCATCCTCTAATATTGTTCCATTGTCCTCCTAGGTCCAGTAATGTCACGATATCTAGTTCTCCAGAATTTCTCAACTTGCTCCTCCATCCTATTGCTCTCTCATTTACCACTATAGAGTTTACCTCTTGAGGTTGCAACTTCTCTTTGGATCTGGTGTTCCAAATCATCCATAGTGATCTCCTCTCTATTTTGTCCAGCTCGCCAAAATTCCAGTGTCAGACTGTTTATGGAATTTCCTCCTACATTACTAGAAAGCAGAGAATGTTTGAACATTATTAGTATGTGATAATATTGTAGAGAACAAAGCTGGTGGAAGGATTTTATATTGTTTGTACATGAAATCAGTATCGGGATACCAGTTAGGCAACTCAGTTATTAAATCTAACTGTAAATATCATAGTTAATGTTTCCCATCACAGAGATTTTATAGCTGGCTTTAAATCAAATACAAAGTACCTGAGGCAAAATTCTGCAAAGAATAGTAGTAAGCCTGAGGATTGAGAGTTTTCAAAACTAGCCAAGGGTAACCAAAAAATTGACGATGAGGAAAAAATAAAATGAGAGAAAATTTACCAGGAATATAAAAGCAGATTTTGAGTTTTACAATTGTTTGAAAAGGAGGAGAGTAGCCCACGTGAACATTGGTCATTTAGAGATAGTAATAATTATGGGGAATGAGAAAATGGCAGTGAATTTGAACACCTTGTTCCCTTGACCGCAGAAAAATACTTTTCACTGTACTCGGTTCGTGACAATAAATCAATCAGTCAATCAATCATAGTAGAAGACACAAATTACATAACAGAAAAAGCATGTAAGTAACCAAGGAGCTAATGAGAATGAAAAACTTGGGGCGGCATGTGGCACAGTGGATAGCACTGGGACCGCGGCACTGAGGACCCGGGTTCGAATCCTGGCCCTGGCTCACTGTCTGTGTGGAGTTTGAACGTTCTCCCCATGTCTGCGTGGGTTTCACCCCCACAACCCAATGATGTGCAGGGTAGATGGATTGGCCACGCTAAATTGCCCCTTAATTGGAAAAAGAAAATAATTGGGTACTCTAAATTTATTTTTAAAAAAGAGAATGAAAATGAAAAAGAGAATTAATATCAGCAGAGAAAACATGAGAAAAATAATGGAAAAATAAAGCCCAATAAATCATCAGAATCTGATGGACTACATCCAAGGACTCAAAGAGATAGGTGGAGAGATAGTGGATGTAGCTGTAGAGATAGTGGATGTACTGTTGCAATTGTCCAAAATGCCCTAGGTTCTAGAATGGTCCCAGCAGATTGGAGGTTAGCAAACTTTACACCACAATGCCAGGCAAGAGGGAGAGAAAAAACAGGCAACTACAGGCCAGATAGGCTGACATCAACCATCAGGAAAATGCTAGAATCTATTAAGTAATTCTGAACAAAGGACTGAGAAAATCATAGTATGACAGTCAACATGGTTTTACAAAAAGGAAATTGTGTTTGACAAATTTACTCATTTTTTTGAGGATGTAACTGGTGGTGTGGATAAAAGGGAGCCATTAGGTTTGATTTCCAAAATACATTTGATAAGGTGCCACACGAAAGGTTAACATGCAAGATAAGGGCACATTGAGTTGAGGGTAATATATTAGCATTAATAGAGGATTGGTTAATGGATAGGATCAAATAATGGCCGCAAACAACGCAGTTGCAAGTTGGCTGACTGTAACTCATGGGATGTCACAAAGATCACTCCTGGTGCCTCAGCAATTCATAATCTTTATTAATGATTATGACGAGACAAAGAGTAATGCATTCAGATTTGTTGTTGATACTAAGCTAGCTAGCAATGTAAACTTCCAGGAAAACACACTTAGGCTGCAGATATATAGTCAGGTTAAGTGAATTGAAACACTTTCAGCTGGGGTTTAATATGAGGAAGTGTGAAATCTTTTATTTTTGTAGTAAAGATAGAAAAAGCAGAATATGTTTAAAAGGTGTGAAATTTATAAATGTTGTGTTCAGAAGCTGTAAGATACGAAGTTTACGTGCAGGTACAACAAGACATTATAAAGACAAAATGCATTTTGGCCTTTATTGCAAGAGGATCAGTGTACAAGAATAAGAAAGCTTTGCTGTTATTTCATAAGGTTTTGGTGAGATCGCACCTCGAGTGCTGTGCAAAGGGTTGATCTTCATACCTAAGGAAGCATTTACTCACATTCGAGATGGTACAGCAAAAATTCACCAGATTGGTCTCTGGGGTGAGAAGGTTGTCCTGTGATGACTGGCTGAATACGTTGGGCTTATATTCACTGGCATTTAGAAAAATGAGAGGTGATAGGCTGGATTCTCCATTTGGGAAACTATTGCACCAGTTGTACAATCTCGTAAAGCGGGATGCGATTCCGTATTCCTTGCCATGCAAATATATGCATGGTGTGGAATAATAGGGATTCCCAGGCAATCCCATTATCGGGCCTCGATCTTGAGGAGGTGGCCCGATAGCGAGGTGGTCCTGGGGCTGCCTCCCCCACCTGGCTGCAAATCGGCCCTGAACCTCCCACCCTCTGATAGCCTGGATGCCCCTCTCTCACCCCCAGAGAGGGGCAGGTGCAATGAAATCACATACTTGAGGGATTGGAATACACTTACATATATTTGATGTGGTCAATGTTTACCAACATTGGGGTTTCACCACTTTAGGCACCTGAACCGTGAAGGGAAATGAATGAATCTAAGCTGCAGATGGCTTGTAGAAGTTGTCAATCACAGACCACTACTAGAAAGCTATGAATGGCCTGCAGCTAATGGATCTGTGGAAACCAGATGCAGGCCACAGCTGCTCTCCTTCAAGGAATGAACACGTGGAGCTGCAAGATAAGTGTTACAGTTGCAGCACCTCGCACTGCCCATATCTGGATTGCTCTCTAGCTTCCAGACAGGGGTCTATTTCCTGGGGGGGGGGGGGGGGGGGGGTTATGTGTGGGGCATCTATTTAGGCAGGGTGCCCTTGTTTGAGGTCTCCTTACTACAGAAGTCCCCTGTGCGGGTTCCCCCAATCAGAGATTTCTGTGGGGGTGGGGTGGCGTCTGGTAGAGGAGGCGCGGGCAGACAGTGCATTGTTGGGGGGGGGCTCTCGGATGGTCTCTACCAGCATGGCCCTAGTGTGGAGGACCTCTCAGTGGGCCATTGGTTGCCTGATATCTTTGAAATGTGCAAGAATAAGTTTGGTAGGGTTGACAGTGAGGCATTGTTTACCTCGGCTGGGGAATCTAGAACACCACAGCACGGTCTCAGAATAAGGAGTTGATTATTTAGGACTGAGAAATGTTCTCATTAAGAGGCTGGTGAATTTTCTACATCAGAGGGCTGTAGATGCTCCATTCTGGAGTACATTCAAATCTGAGGTAGACAAATCTCTGATCTGCAGGGCACTCGAGGGATATGAGATTGGGTGAGAATGTGGAATTGAGACCAAAGATCTGTCATAATCATATTGACTGGTGGGACGTGCTGAATGGTATAATCATATTTAATTCCAAATTAATTTGAATTCAAGGATCATCACATTCTTCAAGAAAGAAGGCCATTAGAACATTCATCTGAGCCCTAATTTAGATCCTTGTCTTTTAATCATTCCATAATGTCAATTATTATTCATAAGCAATTAACTTTCACTTTTGACTTTTTTGTTCCAATTGTTAATGATGTTCCTTGTCGCTAATGCCCAAAGACACAAATTAAAGGATTACTGATTGAGAATTAACTTTCCGAATAATTTGTAGCCAATTGTCGACGTGACCTCAGATTGAGGCCATGCAACGGAGCAAAGACACTGCGCTCAGAGTCCAACTTGGACCAACAAGATTAAAAACTTCAAAAGTCTCCACCCGTGTATGACTATTGCATTGTTGGAACTCTATACAGACTTACATTTCAATGCAAAACCATCATTTCAGATCATGAATTCGAAAGGTTTCTGCCAATGTTAGGATTTTATACTGAGGTCCAATACTTGGGCAATAACTGGGTTTGAGTTTGCCAGTAGCTGTATTTGTCCAAAGGTCGGGAAATTTATTTTCAGCTGATGAGACAAAAACTCATTCACCTGGCCAGCTGCCCTTGGGACACCAATACAATTAATTGTGCAATTCTGAGATTTGAAAGTTCGCGACGGTCATTTTTCCCCATCTGCCATCATTAAATGGCACAATCATGGAGTGCAGCAGGCAAGAAATAATTGTGAGGAAAAGAAATGTCTCGTATAATTGTCCCTCGTGGTTGCTGGATAAACTAAGACGTGGGGAAATTGTAATGAGTAAATGCTGACTGCTGATTCTCCATGCAGGCCCCAGAACCCTGCTTCCAGCAGACTGCAGACAAGAGCTGAATTTTGACTCCGTCATCGGGAACTCTTTGAGAGTTCTTATGGCACATGGTTACCTTGGAGGACATTTCTGGAGGGTTGATGACATGGTGGTCTGACCATTCCCCCTGAATTCCCAACCCACAGACTCCCAGGCTCTCTCTGTCTCTGCCAAGCCCCAGTTTCCCTCTTGAATCCTTTCAAAAGTAGTTTCCAAACTACTGACCGCATCAAAATGGCCCTGGTCAAAGAAATCAATGTATTCCAATGAGACTATGATTATGGTGCACTACTTTCCTCCGTATCCCTGGACTATAGATAAGGCCGAAGACTCTGTCCTCTACTTTGTATGCTCTGTGGGGCACTGATCGCCAATAATTCCATGCAGCTGCTGCAGAGGGTTGAGTCCATCTCCTTCAAAAGCTTCTTCCATACTCTCACAACCCCTGGTGGGTTCTAAGGCTTCCTTCTCCTCATTCTCATTTATATAGAACAAAGAACATTACAGCACAGATTCCTTATTTAGACTTTCTACTTATTGCCCAAACGATCTGTATTCCTCCATTCCCTGCCCATTCATGTGCCTATCAAGATACAGCTTAAATGTTGCTCTTGTGCCTGCCTCCACTGGCGATGGGTCCCAGCCACCCACCACCCTCTGTGTGAAAAACTTTCCTTGCACATCTCCCAAAACTTTCCCCCTCTTACCTTGAACCTGTGCCCCCTTGGAATTAATAATAATAATAATTGTTTATTGTCACAAGTAGGCTTCAATGAAGTTACTGTGAAAAGCCCCTAGTCTTGAGTCTTCCATCCTGGGAAAAAGCTTCTGACTATTCACCCTGTCTATACCTCTCGTAATTTTGTAGACCTCATCAGGTCTTCCCTCCGCCTCCGTCTTTCCAACGAAAACAATCCACATTTATTCAACCTCTCCTCATAGCTAACACCAGGCAACATCCTGGTAAACCTTCCTTGCACTCTCTCCAAAGGATCCACGTCCTTCTGGTAGTTGGCGACCAGAACTGCATGCAATATTCCAAATGTGGCTTAACTAAAGTTTTATACAACTGTAACATGACCTGCCAACTCTTGTACTCAATGCTCCGGCCGATGAAGGCATGCATGCCATATGCTAACTCTCCAATCTATCTATATTCTGCTGTGACAGTCCCCTCCACTATCTGCACCTCCACCGATCTTAGTGCCTCTGCAAACTTGGTAATCAGGTTATCTACGTTTTCTTCCATTATATTTAGTTATTTGTAATATATATATTACAAACAACAGTGGTCCAAGCACTGATTCCTGTTGAACCCTTGTTACAGATCTCCATTCTAGAAAAACTCCCTTCCACTGCTACTCTTCTGTCCTTTTGCCACGCCAGTTCTTTATCCATCTAGCCAGCACACCCCAAATCTGATGCGACTTTATCTTTTGTACCAGTCTGCCATGAGGGACCTTTTCAAATATCTTACTAAAGTCCATGTAAATGACATTGACAGCCTGTCCCTCATCAATTAATTTTGTCATGTCCTCACAAAACTCTATCAAGTTGGTAAGACATGACCTTCCTCGCTCAAAACCATGCTGCCTATCACTAACAAATCTACTCACTTCCAAATTTTTGTGAATAAATCCTGTCCCTCAGTATCTTCTCCAACAGCTTCCCCACCACTGATGTCAGGCGCACAGGCCTATAATTACCTGGATTACCCCTGGTTTCCTTTTTTTTTCAATTAAGGGGCAATTTAGCATGGCCAATCCACCTGACCTGCACATCTTTGGGTTGTGGGAGTGAAACCCATGCAGAATGGAGAATGTGCAAACTCCACACGAGCAGTGACCCAGGGCCAGGATTCGAACCTGGGTCCTCGGCACCATAGTCCCAGTGCTAACCACTGTGCCACATGCTGCCCTTCTGCTTTTCTTCTTTTTCTTTTATAAATGTAGAGTACCCAAATCATTTTTTCCAATTAAAGGGCAATTTTAGCGTGTTCAATCCACCTACCTTGCACATCTTTTGGGTTGTGGGGGCGAAACCCACACAAACACGGGGGAATGTGCAAACTCCACACGGACAGTGACCCAGTGCTGGGATCGAACCTGGGACCACGGTGCCGTGAGACTGCAGTGCTACCACTGCACGACCGTGCTGCCCATGCTTTCCTTTTTAAACAAAGGGACAACACTGGCTATTCTACAGTCCTCTGGAACCTTGCCTGGTATAAAAAGCGGCGCAAAGACAGCTATTTCCTCTTGCCTCCCACAGTAACTTGGAATATATTCCATCTGGGCCAGGGGCCTTGTCCACCATAATGCATTTTAAGATAACTAATACTTCCTTCATTATGCTGACATGTCCTAGAGTATTCACACACCCACCCCTAACCTCAACATCTGTCATGTCCCTCTCCTTGGTGAATACCGATGCAAAGTACTCATTAACCATCTCACTCACTTCGTCTGGCTCCACGCATAACTTCCCTCCTTTGCCTTTGAGTGGGCTTACTCTTTCCGTAGCTACCCTCTTGCTTCTTATATATGTATAAATGGTTTTGGGACTTTCCTTGACCATGTTTGCCAATGACATTTCCTGGCCCCTTTTAGCCCTTCTAACTCCCAGTTTGAGTTTAGAACATAGAACGATACAGCGCAGTACAGGCCCTTCAGCCCACGATGTTGCACCGAAACGCAAGCCATCTAACCTACACTATGCCATTATCAGCCATATGCTTATCCAATAAACTTTTAAATGCCCTCAATGTTGGCGAGTTCACTACTGTTGCAGGTAGGGCATTCCACGGCCTCACCACTCTTTGCGTAAAGAACCTACCTCTGTCCTATATCTATTACCCCTCAGTTTAAAGCTATGTCCCCTCGTGCCAGCCATTTCCATCCGCGGGAGAAGGCTCGCACTGTCCACCCTATCTAACCCCCTGATCATTTTGTATGCCTCTGTTAAGTCTCCTCTTAACCTTCTTCTCTCCAACGAAAACAACCTCCAGTCCATCAGCCTTTCCTCATAAGATTTTCCCTCCATACCAGGCAACATCCCGGTAAATCTCCTCTGCACCCTCTCCAAAGCCTCCACGTCCTTCCGATAATGCGGTGACCAGAACTGTACGCAATATTCCAAATGAGGCCGTACCAGAGTTTTGTACAGCTGCAACATGACCTCATGACTCCGGAACTCAATCCCTCTACCAATAAAGGCCAACGCTCCATAGGCCTTCTTCACAACCCTATCAACCTGGGTGGCAACTTTCAGGGATCTATGTACATGGACACCGAGATCCCCCTGCTCATCCACACTTCCAAGAACTTTACCATTAGCCAAATATTCCGCATTCCTGTTATTCCTTCCAAAGTGAATCACCTCACACTTCTCTACATTAAACTCCATTTGCCACCTCTCAGCCCAGCTCTGCAGCTTATCTATGTCCCTCTGTAACCTGCTACTTCCTTCCACACTGTTGACAACACCACCGACTTTAGTGTCGTCTGCAAATTTACTCACCCACCCTTCTGCGGTCATTGATTAAAAAATGACAAACAGCAACGGCCCCAGAACAGATCCTTGTGGTACGCCACTTGTAACTGAACTCCATTCTGAACATTTCCCATCAACCACCACCCTCTGTCTTCTTTCAGCTAGCCAATTTCTGATCCACATCTTTAAATCACCCTCAATCCCCAGCCTCCGTATTTTCTGCAATAGCCTACCGTGGGGAACCTTATCAAACGCTTGACTGAAATGCATATACACCACATCAACTGCTCTACCCTCGTCTACCTGTTCAGTCACCTTCTCAAAGAACTCGATAAGGTTTGTGAGGCATGACCTACCCTTCACAAAGCCATGCTGACTATCCCTGATCATATTATTCCTATCTAGATGATTATAAATCTTGTCTCTTATAATCCCCTCCAAGACTTTACCCACTACAGACGTGAGGCTCACCGGTCTATAGTTGTCGGGGTTGTCTCTACTCCCCTTTTTGAACAAAGGGACCACATTTGCTATCCTCCAGTCCTCTGGCACTATTCCTGTAGCCAATGATGACATAGAAATCCAAGCCAAAGGCACAGCAATCTCTTCCCTGGCCTCCCAGAGAATCCTAGGATAAATCCCATCAGGCCCCAGGGACTTATCTATTTTCAGCCTGTCTAGAATTGCCAACCCCTCTTCCTTACGTACCTCAATGCCATCTATTCTAATAGCCTGGGTCTCAGCATTCTCCTCTGCAACATTATCTTTTTCCTGAGTGAATACTGACAAAAAATATTCATTTAGTATCTCGCCTATCTCTTCAGACTCCACACACAACTTCCCATCCCTGTCCTTGACTGGCCCTACTCTTACCCTAGTCATTCGCTTATTCCTGACATACCTATAGAAAGCTTTTGGGTTTTCCTTGATCCTTCCTGCCAAATACTTCTCATGTCCCCTCCTTGCTCGTCTTAGCTCTCTCTTTAGATCCTTCCTCGCTACTTTCGCTAGTTTGTTCCTACTTTCCCTATATTCTTAAAAAGCTTTGTCTGTTTTTAGTTACCTAGACCTTATGTATGTTTCTGTTTTCTTTTTGACGAGTCTCACAATTTCCCCTGTCATTCAAAGTTCCCTAATCCTGCCACTTCAGGCCTTCATTTTTGCAGGGACATGCCCGTCTTGCACTCTAATCAACTGGTCTTCAAAAGACTCCCACATATCAAGTTTACCCTCAAACCACATTCTCCAGCTCTTGCCAAATTCTGTTGTAGTTGGCTTTCCCTCAATTTAACACCCTCACTCAAGAACCACTCTTGTCCATAATCATGAGATTCACAAACTTACGGAATTATGATCACAATCCCCAAAATGTTCCTCTACTGAGACTTTGGTCACCTGGCCGGGCTCATTCCCCAATACCAAGTCCAGTAAGATCCCCTCTATGGTTGGGCTATCAACATGTTGTTTCAAAAAACCTTCCTGGACACACCTTCTCATCTGCTAACAACCTCACATCCAGCCTCACACCCCAGTCCATTCGCAATCCACTCAGTGTGGGGCGTGGTCTGAAACCACAATCGGCAAGTACCCAGAGTTGACCATCCTCAACAGACTCAAATATAGCTTCTTCCCCGCTGTTACCAAACTCCTAAACCACCCTCTTATGGACTGACCTGATTAACACTACAGCCCGGTATGCTTTACCTGATGCCAGTGTCTATGTAGTTACATTGTGTACCTTGAGTTGCCCTATTATGTATTTTCTTTTCATATACTTAATGATCTGTTGAGCTGCTTGCAGAAAAATACTTTTTCTCTCTACCTTGGTACACGTGACAATAAACAGATCCACATTAATCCAGGCTCTAAATTCATCTGTCTTACCCATTATACTACTTGCACTCCAGACCTGCTGAGTTCAGCGATCTTCCCTGCCTGCTCTCCCTCTTGGCTATTTTTGTCTTAGTCTCAAGCTCTTCCCCAGTCTCTTCACTTACTGGTCTGTGGCTCCGGTTTCCACCCTGCCATACTAGTTTAAACTCTCTCTTCAGTAGGAAATGGGGTGAATTTCCACCAGGATTCATCTGACTGCCCATTGAAACTTTAGCAGAACAGAGGAGACGACCCAGGAAAAGAGAGAAAATATTTTTCCTGTTTTTTTTCTTGCAGTTTGGCCCTTGACTGCAAGGATCTCCAAAGAAATCCATCCTCCAGTGTGCTAACATTGTGTATGCTGCCATCTGAGTGCTATGACGTGCTGTGATGTGGTGCACTTGGGCAGCACAAACGTAGCAAGGGAATACATGATAAATGTTGGGACCCTCTGAAACACCAAGGATCAGAGGGACCTTGGTGCGCATGTACACTGGTCTCTTAAGTTGCAGAGCAGGTTGATATAATGGTTAAGAAGGCATATGGTGTACTTGCCTTTATTAGCCGAAGCATAGATTTTAAGAGCAGGGAGGTTATGCAGGAACTGGATAAAACATTGGTTAGGCCACAACTGGAGTATTGTGTGCAGTTCTGGAATCCACATTGTAGGAGGGATGTGATAGCACTGGAAATGGTGCAGAGGAGTTTTAGATATGAAGAGAGATTGGATAGACTGGGGTTGCTTGCCTTGGAGCAGTGGAGAATGAGGGGATGGGGGCATGATTGAGATGTATAAAATTATGAGGCACATGGAGAGAATAGACCGGAAGTAACTTTTCTCAGAGGTGGAGAGATCAATGACCAGGGGGCATTGTTTTAAGGTAAGGGGCAGGAGGTTTAGAGGAGATGTGAGGAAAAACCTTTTTTACCCAGAGGGTGGTGAGAGTCTGGAACTTCCTGCCTGAAAGGGTGTGGCGGAGGCAAAGACCCATAACATTTAAGAAGTATTCAGATAGGATGGCGCAGTAGTGAGCATTTCTGCCTCACGGCACTGAGGATTCGGGTTCGCTCCAGGACCCGGGTCACTGTCCATGTGGAGTTTGCACATTCTCCCCATGTCTGCGTGGGTATCACCCCCACAACCCAAAGATATGCAGGGTAGGTGAATTGGCCACGCTAAATTGCCCCTTAATTGGACATTTTAAAACCTTTTTTAAAAAAGTATTTAGATGTGCACTTGCGATGCCAAGGCCTACAAGGCTATGGGTCAAGTGCTAGAAAATGGGATTAGAATACCTTGACTGTTTTGACCGGCGCAAACGTGATGGACCGAAGAGTCTTTTCTGTGCTGTTGACCTCTATGACGTCCAATATTACCTCTCCGCCACAACTCTTATCTCCATGATGGTCATTGTACTGTTTAATTACTCTGCAACACTATCAGTGATAGACCAAGTCCAACCCATGCATATGTTAACTGCTTACATGTTATCCTGTATCCTCATCTCCCGTGCTCTCTCTAACTCATTGGCTTCCTCATGTCCAGTGCAATCTTTCTCTCATGCTGGCCCTTTTTACTTCCATTAACTTTTCATTCTTCTCCAATATTATGTACTGGCAGGACGCCTCCACTTGTTTAGCTCAACTGTACTTTGTGTTGCCATCCACCATAACGTGCCGCAATGTGGCGACTAGGGGTGTTTCACAGTAACATCATTTGAAGCCTACTTGTGACAATAAGCGATTTTCATTTCTTTTCAACACACCCTCTGGACTCTTTACTGATTGTGACCAAGCAATCATCCACCATGTCTCTGAACTCTTATTGAACCGAGCTGCTTTGTTACCAGCCTCCGAAGCTTCTCAAAGTCTACCCTTTTGACTATGTTTTCAGACACCTCCACTAATTCTCTCACTTTCAATCTCGTGCTCATTTTCTTCCTTCGATTCTCCCTCCTCTCCACTGCCCAAGCTCCCAAAATTATCACACCAGTAAAATGTTTGTGAGATGTTTTGTTACAAAAAAGGTGGCAAGTTTTATTTGTGAATGCAAACCAGCTGGTGGCATCATTGATCAGTGTGTTTCTGCCTTCAGTTCAATTCTATACATGTACACTTTCCAGTAGAAATCATTGCATAGCAGTTAAGAGTGAGTAACCCTGTCTATATTTTTGTGAGGCCAATTATAGCATCTCTTCATATTGCACCAAGTGAGGAGTATTTTTTTTCTTGTACATGAATAGGTTGGGAAGAGTAGGTGAGAAGAAAGATAAATTAATGAGAAAAGGCAGGTTTTTTTTTAAAGTGAGCGATAAAGAAGAGTGTGGAATTACCCCAGGCTGAAAAATCCTATTGCACTGAGAGCTCACGAAAGGGCATGTGGTGTTAAGGCAGGTTATCTAGAGTCGCATGCAATCAGCTGCAATAACATTGATCTGGATAGTTCCACATCTACAATTTTTTAAATGGGGTTGTGACATTGCAACTACAGTATTTGATCTTTGCGCAACATTTAGCAATAGTAAATTTGATTTGAGCTGGCAATTTTCAGAAGGAGGGCTGTGAGCTGTACAGAGACAGTGGTGTTGGACTTTTGTACTATTTTTGGGTTCACTTGCTTTGATTTTATTTACTGTAATCGCTATGAAATAGCGAATTGGCTGGAGTCACTGAATAACACCGCAACTCGTAGACAAACCTTCCATTCCCCCATGTCTAACAGACTATTGAAATCATCCATTTATGGCACATCCATCCACCAGCCAAGTGGCTGAATGCCAGAGCGAACCTCCATCTACCTTGGAGCTAGCCCATTAAACAACACTTTCCATAATTATGTATGTAATTGCACAAGATAGGTTGAACAAAAACACTTGTCTCTTCCAAAACTTCAAATGTAAGGAAAGTTGACAGTCAAAATATGCAAACTTGTCCAGTAAACAGCAGCTATTAACTGACTTTGTGGTCCTGCAGAATTAATATTGTTCCTCTGAGTGGGATTTTGAGCTCATCTTCATGTGGATGTATTAACAACTATCCATTCCTGACTTCCATTTGTGACCATGGGACTTCCGGTTGTGACCATGGGACTTCCGGTTGTGACCAAGGGACTTCCGGTTGTGACCACGGGACTTCCGGTTGTGACCACGGGACTTCCGGTTGTGACCATGGGACTTCCGGTTGTGACCATGGGACTTCCGGTTGTGACCATGGGACTTCCGGTTGTGGAGTGAATGGTCACATACACGGCTGCTCCTACTTAAAGTCACAGAAAATAACTCTTTTTACCCAAAACTGGGTGGAATTTTGATGAAAAGGCGTAGGTGAATGTGAGAGGAGTAGTTTCCCCCAGGAGTGGTATGTCTTCTGATCACCAGACCTGGCAGAAAACTGCGAGAGATTTGGCTGAAAAGTTGGAACAGTCTTGTGCTGCAGCACAGCCTCTTCCAGCGTACAGGCGGGGGAAGGGCCGATGCAAGCTGGAAGGTCCCAGATACAGGAACTGATGGCTTTTATCAAGGAGAAATTCCATAAACTGAAGAAAGAAATGCGTGAGGATCATGCAAAGTCCATCGAAGAAGCGGTGGCACCCTGAAGGCTTCTCTGGAACGGGTGGAGAGGTGTTTGGAGGTGCAGGGGTCACCGATTCGGGAGATCAAAGGAATGATTCGCCTTTTTTGGGGGGATGGTTTGCTGTTCAATGTTGAGATTATTAATAATAATAATAATCGCTTATTGTCACAAGTAGGCTTCAATGAAGTTATTGTGAAAAGCCCCTCGTCGCCACATTCCAGCGCCTGTTCGGGGAGGCTGGTACGGGAATTGAACCTGCGCCTATGTCTTGCATTACAAGCCAGCTGTTTAACCTACCGTTCTAAACCAGCCCCTTTGTAAGGAGTTGTAGGGGTGAAAAGTTTATGTGGGGATGGATGTTCCCATCCCCCCTCCTGTTTTATGGAACTGTTTGTGTTTAACATTTGTTTGTTTGCTTTTGGAGATGGCTGCCTGGAGTTCAGGAAAAGTCCTTGTTTGGGTGGGGGAGGGTAAGGTCAGCAGGGAGCCGCCTTCCTTGAGCTGAGGAGTGGGGGTGAGAAGGAGGAGGAGTTCATTAGGAGGTGCCTTTGGGCAGGGGCAGCTGCACTAGCAGGTTATGCTGGTGAACGGAAGTGAGGTGGGAGGGGGAAGTCCAAGAGGGGTGGCTGGGGGGAGAGGGGAAGGGGGGAAGGTTTCTGCGACGTGGGAGGGGGTGAGGGATGACATGGTCAAGGGCAGAGAAAGGGGCCATCTGGGATGGGCTAGGTATAAGGTGGAATTAAGGGGGCGGGAGTTAAGTGAGGAAGATGGCGGACGGTAGAGGGGATTGGAGGTGTGAGCCTCCGATAAGGCTGGTAACGTGGAACGTCCGGGGACTGAATGGGCCGGTTAAAAGGTCACGGGTGTTCGTGCACCTCAGGAGCTTGAAAGCGGGAGTGGTCTTTCTGCAGGAAATGCACCTCCGTGTGAAGGACCAGGTTAGGTTAAGGAAGGGTTGGGGTCGGGCAGGTTTTTCACTTGGTTTGATTTGAAATAGAGGGGAGCGGCGATATTAATGAGTAAAAAAATGGGATTTGTGAGTGCGAAGGAGGTGAGGGATCCAGGTGGCGTTATGTATTGTGAGTGGGATGTTGGAAGGGGCACTGGTGATGTTGGTAAATGTGTATGCTCCAAATTGGGATGATGTGGGTTTTATGAAGGGGTTGCTGGCAGCAATCCCAGATTTGGCCACGCACCAGTTGATCATGGGAGGAGATTTTAACTGTGTCCTGGAGCCAAGGGTGGATAGGTTGAGCCCCAGGTCGATGGGTAGGGTACGAATGGCGAGGGTGCTGGGGGATTTATGGAGAGGATGGGTATGGTGGACCCATGGCGTTTTCAAGACCCAGGGGGAAGGGAGTATTCCTTCTTTTCACACGTCCATAAAGTGTATTTGAGGATTGACTACTTCGTAGTGAGTTGGGAGGTTTTGGTTGAGATGGAGGGGGCAGAGTATGCGGGGATAGTTATCTCGGACCATTGTAGCCATCTGAGATGGCCACCTGCAAAGGACCATGGGAATTATGGCCAACCCGGGACTCAGACAGATACAGAGCTTGTGTATTTGAAACGCAGGTAGCTAGGCCTGATCGATACCCATGCTCATTTGCATTTTAATGGCCCGTTCCCCAGAACAATAGGACTCCAATCAAGAAACCAGTACAACCACAGACTGATCGGCACCACTCCCTTTACTCAGAGCCCAACTGCCAAGGTCAGTGACCGCTAAGAACCCGCCCAGCTACCAAGGCATCCACCCCTTTATTGGCCGAAATCGAAGGAAGTGATCAAAGCCCTGTCGAGCTATTGGGTCCAAGATTAAGGACCGCCCCAAAGAGCGCGAAATCCCAGGGGGATAAAAGGGGACACAGCCATGTGTTCTGTCTCTTTTGGACCCGGCCTGTGCCAGCCTCTTTTGGATCCGGCCTATGCCAGCCAACTGCAGCAGGAACAGCCAGCCAAGTTCAGGACCAACGATCGCTACCTGACGAATGAGCCCAGCAGAGACAGAGCCACTTCTACGAACCAGCCAAGTGAAATCAAGATCAAGGCCTTATCCATTTGTTCAGTGCCGGTCGCCCTGAAGTTAAGTATAGGCTATTGTAGCTGATAGGTGTAGTTTAACTCGTAGTAGATATTGTGTTTGCATGTCGAAGTAATCCTTGTGTGTGTAAATAAACCATCTTTTGAACTGACTAACTGGTTGTGTGGTCATTTGACCGATATAGGGGAAAGACTTGTGGTTCACCGAGATAAATAGAAATACCCACAGTATTGGCGACGCTGTTGGGACATAACATCGTATCATAAAGAGCAACACCATGCACCCCACTGGCTGGCGGTTCGGTTTAGAACGGGATGAGAGCAGAGGCCGGCGTGGAGGTTTGGCTCTGGGTTGTTGGCGGATGGCGGTTTTTGCAATAAGGTGCGGTCGGCGATTAGGGATTATGTGGAGTTGAATCAGAATGGGGAGGTGTCGGCGGGCATTTTGTGGGAAGCACTGAAGGCAGTGGTCAGGGGAGAAATTATTTTCTTTACGGCTCGTGCGGATAAGGAAAGGAGGGTGGAACATGACCGTCTAGTGAGCAAGATAGTGGAGGTGGACAGGGAATATTCGAGGGTGCCCACCGTGGAGGGATTGGCGAGGAAGAAAATGTTGCTGGAGCAGTTTGACAGGCTGACAAGGGGGAGAGCAGTATGGCAGCTGCGTAGGGCAAGGGCGGTTCAATATGAGTATGAGAGAAGGTGAGCTGCATGCTGGCCCATATCACTATTGAACACGTGAAAGTATTGGCTAAGTTGTTGGCGGGGAGGATGGAGGACTGTGGCCCGGGGGTGGTTGCAGATGATCAACACAGGTTTTGTGAAGGGCAGGCAGCTCGCGAGTAATAGAAGACGGCTGTTGAATGTGGTGATGAATCCGTCGGGGGCTCTGGTATCGGAGGTGGTGGTGCCCATGGACGGGAAGAAGGCATTTGATCAGGTGGAGTGGCAGTACTTATTCAAAGTTTTGGGAAGGCTTGGGTTTGGGCCGAGATTTGTGGGATGGGGTGCAGTTGCTGTATGTGGCGCCAAGAGCGAGGGTGAGGACGAATGATATGAGTTCACGGAGCTTTGACTTACACAGGGGTACGAGGCAGGGGTGACCGCTGTTGCCGCTGCTGTGTGTGCTGGCCATAGAGCCATCGGCGATGGGTTGGCAGAGAATAATGAGGGGACAGAGGGAGCATCGGGTGTCGCTCTATGCCGATGACCTCTTGCTATATATTTAGGTTCCGTTGGAGAGTATGGGACGGATTATGTGCCTGTTGGGGAGGTTGAGGGTTCTCAGGGTACAAGCTGAATGGAAGGAAAAGCGAGGTATCCCCGGTGAATGAGCTGGCACAGCGGGCTAATTTAGGGAGGATGCCATTTACGGTAGCGAGGGATAGGTTTAGGTATTTGGGGATTCAGGTGGCGATGGAATGGATGGGACTCCATAAGTGGAACTTAATGAAGCTGGTGGAGGCTGCCAGGGAGGATATTAGGAGGTGGGATGCACTGCACTTAGAAGGGAGGGTCCAAGTGGTGAAAATGAATCTGCTGCCAAGGTTCTTGTTTATTTTTCAGGCTCTTCCGATCTTTATACCAAAGGCCTTTTTTCGGAAAGTGGACATGGTCTTCTCGGACTTTGTATGGGCGGGAAAGGTTCCGAGGGTGGGGAGGACCCTGCTGCAGAGGCAGCAGGGGGTTGGTGTTGTCGAACTTGCTTCATTATTATTGGGCGGCGAATGTGGACAAGGTGTGGTGGTGGGAAGGGGAAGGGGTAGAGTGGTTAGGAAGGAGGAAGAATCTTGTAAGGGGTCTAGTTTGAGGGCTATGGTGATGGCAGCATTGCCAATGGCTTCGAGTAGGTATTCAGGGAGCCCAGTGGTGCAGTCCACGGTGAAGATATGGAATCAGCTGAGGAGGCATTTTAGGATGGAAGGGATGTCGGTGCTAACGCCGCTGTGCGAGAATCATGGGTTTAAGGGGTGATGGATAGCGTAAATAGGAGGCGGAATGAAGCGGGGCTGGTCAAGGTGAGGGATTTGTACTTGGAAGAAGGGTTCGCCAGTCTGGTAGAGCTGCCGAGGGGTAGTGAGTTCAGGTATCTGCAGGTTAGGGACTTTGCGCGAAAGGTCTGGAGAGGGTTCCCAAGGTTGCCGGGATACACCCTGCTGGAGCGACTGCTGCTTCCGGATGTAGATGGGGAGGGAAAAATTGGGGATATATATAAGTGGCTGATGGAGCAGGGAGGCGGCGGGTGGTGAAGATCAAGGAGAAATGGGAAGTGGAGTTAGGAATGGAGATCAATTGGGGAGTATGGAGTGAGGCACTGCAAAGAGTAAACGGGACCTCTTCTTTTGCAAGGATGAGCCTGATACAGTTTAAAGTGGTGCACAGAGTGCATATGACTCGGGCGAGAATGAGTGGGTTTTTTCAGGGGGTAGCAGATGAGTGTGAGAGGTGTGGGTGGGGGCCAGCAAATCACGCGCACATGTTTGGGGGTTGCGAAAAATTGGGAAGATTCTGGGCGGGAGTGTTCACGGTCTTAGCCAGGATAGCGGAGGAGGGAGTGGACCCGGACCCTTTGGTGGTGATATTTGGGGTTTCAGAGAAGCCGGAGCTCATGGAGAGGAGGAAGGCTGAAGTTGTGTCTTTTGCCTCTCTGATTGCACGGCGGCGAATTTTGCTGGAGTGGCGGTCGGCATCGCCACCGGGGGTAGCAGCTTGTTTGGGTGACCTGTACGACTTCCTGTGGTTAGAGAAGATAAAGTCGGAGTTCAGGGGTTCTACAGGGGGGGTTTGAGAAAAGGTGGGGGTCTTTGTGACCGTGTTTGAGGAGCTGTTTGTCACAGGGGGGTGGGTGAAAAAGGGGAAAAATCTGTACAGACTGTATAGTTGATTGTTGGGAAGTATGTTTCCTGGGGAGTTTACTTGCTGTAACCTACTTTGATACATCTTTGTCTAAAGTACGTTTTTTTACAAAGAAACAACTATCCTTTCCAGTCTTGATTTTCCTGTGGAACCATGTCCTTTATGCTACCAGACACATTTCAAGAAAGAAGCCCAACAGATATAACTTTGAATCTGAAAGAGACTCCCATGGGCCCATTTGTATTACAACAGGGCGAGTCCTGATTTTAATAAATTTGGCTCTTACTGCCAAACGAGGCAACAATCAATCTCCAAAGTGTTTCAAAGACTTCTGCACTAGTGATAGCTGTGACTGGTCGTACTGGACCCCGCCATTTTCTTTTCAGTGTGTCGACTGATTAAGCTACCTGTTTTATCTTTGGATTACCTTAAGAAAATAAACATGGACTTTCTAAAGTCCACCCCATCCACATGGTCATAGTGGTCAATGTAAGGCTTGATGGCATCAATGAGGCCTGGATGCAGCTTTTCTGCCTCATCAAATATGAACAAGGATTGTTTGCATTGTTGTACAGCTGTCAGGATAAACTGCTGGAGTTGACCCTGAAAGAGAAAATGAATAACAGTGGGGTTTCCAGCTTTTTATATTCTAGGGTTTTAATCTCCCCCGCACCCCCCCCCCCCCCCCCCTCCTCTCTCTCTCACACACACACACACACACACACAATCCCCTCCCTGTCCTCTTTCTCCGTTTCACAGTTTGTTCACACATCCTTGCTCTGGGAGAAACAGGATGAATTATTCAATTTATCACAACTGCCATCGGTTGCATTTACATATAGCATGTCAGATTAGTGGAGATAGTGTTCAGTATATTGTTCTGAATCACAGACTGTGATTTGAATTCTCGCCCTTCATCTCAGGAACTGGTTGCCTTCGCCAGCTAATTATCAGTTAAATTAAACTTCCCTCGCATTGAATAATACTTTTGAAAATATTGCTAGCATTATTCCATTTCAATTAATTTCAAATTATCTTAAAGCTGGAAGATTTTTAAGTGCAGACCTAATTGAAATAGTTCGAAGGTGACAATTGGGTTCAAATTCTCCTTTATTCCTCTCCCAAAAGGGGGTACAGAGGATAGCATTGCTGCCTCACAGCCCCTGGGACCAGGGTTCAATTCTGACCTTGGGTGACTGTGTGGAGTTTGAAGTTCACTGAATAGAACCATAGAATTCCTATAGTGCAGGAGGCCATTTGGCCCATCACGTCTGCACTGACCCTCTTAAAGAGCACCCTACCTAAGCCCAGGTCCCAACTACCCACCTCACTAATGCATCCCAGGACATCCCAGGTTAGGTGGATTGGCCATGCAAAATTGCTCCTTAGTGTCCAAAGGTTAGGTGAGGTTATGGGGATATGGCAGGTGTGTGGGTTGAGGTAGAGAGCTCTTTCAGAGGGACGGTGCCGACTTGATGAGCCAAATGGCCTCCTTCTGTACTGTAGGGATGTTATGATCACAAAACAAAGACAGATTTCACCAGGTGCAGTGTCACACACTCCACTGCAGGCTGATGGCCACATGTTTGGTATGATTGGTGGGCCAAAGCTGACATTTACTGAACATATTAGCACAGGGCTAAATCGCTGGCTTTGAAAGCAGACCAAGGCAGGCCAGCAGCACGGTTCAATTCCCGGACCGGCCTACCCGAACAGGCGCCGGAATGTGGCGACTTGGGGATTTTCACAGTAACTTCATTTGAAGCCTACTTGTGACAATCAGCGATTTTAATTTCATTTCACATTGGTGAAGCAAAATGTATACAGTAAATTCCCACCATTTGCGTTGGTTCCTTGCCCACCGATTCTGCAAACGGTGAACCTGTGCATGCTCAGAGTTGGCACATGCACAGCGCACACTTTCCACGTGGGAACAATGTGGGAAAAGTGAAAATTCAACATTCTAAATCAGGAAGAATGAAGTTTTGCAGGTTGCAAACTACGGTTATGCAAACAGCTATATTTGCACGGGTAAACTAATTTACAATTGAGTGGGTCGTAAACAACAAGAGTTGACTGGAATTAGAATAGATGACATCTTAATATAGGTATTCCCCACTGCCCAATACTTTTGAACAGAAAAATGGCTATTTTAAATTCCATTTCTCCTACAAGGTTTTCCAAAGTGACCCTGCTCTTTATTTCCCTCAATGTTAATGCCTTCACTTCCTCCAGTTGCAACTGTGCCCCATCAATAATCTCAAACTAACTGGCTGATGGATTTGAGTATGGGGGTGGAATCTTGTTGAGGTGTCGAGTGCCTGGCCTGCTGGCTACAAAGATGATGCGAGACAAATGGTGTCTCTTTTCAGGATGGCCCACCAAACCACATGCAAATCAAGGCCGTGGCTACTGCTGGAAGGACACGTCCCTGCAGCCCCAGGATTGCAGTGGCGCTTGGTTACAGATAAGTGATGTTCGGGGGCGGGGGGCACAGAGGGATTGGAAGCGAGGGCAGGCAGCTGGCTCTGTGGGCTCCCCCTCTTCCTGATCCCCAATCACTTGACCTGGCACTTAGTGCCATTGATCAAGGGATTCACCACGCCCCCACCCCCCGCCTCCTTGAAGTGATAAGCAGCCCGCACAGTTTCACCTGCCAGTTTAACCAAGCTGCACGACGACCGATCTCCTTGCAGTTGGGTTAATCCCTTAAATTGTCATGAATGTTTCACTTGGACTGGTGGGCCCGTATCACCCGCCACACTCAGTGTGGTGGAGGATTTGGGCCCGGAGGGCGACTGTCCGAAGGCTGTCAGCCGCCCAGTGTCGGGAGTGCAGAGTGCACGTGAAGCGCTCTGTACCGGGGTGAGGGGCTCACTTGTGCCTGACACTGTCACCCCTCACCCCCTCTGGGGGACTCCCGTAATCTGGCACACCATAATTGAAGGCTCTTTTATTTTTCTGCCTCTGTAGATAGTTCAGGCAGTGTCCTTTTGGGCTCCCCTCCACCAACACCATGACTCCCTCTCTCCCCACCACCCTCCTTTCCCCTCTCCCTACCACCCCAGTTCCTTTCGCTTCTGTTGGTACAGAGGTGAGGGTATCTGGTCTCCAGTGAAAAGTTTAGTGCTTGTACCATTTGATTTTTGTACAACTGTGTTGTGAACTGTTTTAATAATCAAAGTATCCTACCCCCCTCCCCGTACGTTGGTACTGAGGGGAAGGTCCCCTGTTTCTCCAACACAAAATTAGTGTTTGGACCGTTTGGCCTTGTATATATTTTTCACTGTTTTAATAAAAAGATATGAATTGTCAGCAGAGTTCGAGTACACACCACCCAGCCTAATTACCGGTCCTTCCCACCTCTAAGCTCATCATCAGTGAGAGCAGAAGATTCCGCACTTTGGGTCAATAATTGGTACCCAATCATTCCATTCAGCTCTGCTTACCTTGTAAATGTCAACCATATTGGCATGTGGAAAGTGGAAGGGAGCGATGTAGAAATGCACACACTCACTCCTCAGCCCATCTCGGTACAGATTATCTGCTATAATTTTGGCCACGAAGTTCTTGCCAGTACCGGACCAACCATGGAAGGAAAGCGCTAGTGCTTTCTCGGGGCTTTTGGTTGCTGAGAAACCTTTCACCGCTTTGACCACAACCTCCTTGGCCAGGTGCTGCCCGTGTAACTTTTTGCTTAGGTCATGCTCAAGTCCTGGTTAGAAAATGCACAAATCCAAATCTTATTGTACTCTTCCATTCCTACCTTTGATTAAATTCTGTTCATAACCTAACTTCATTGCAGTGTTAATGTAAGTCTACTTGTGACAATAAAGATTATTATTATCTAAATTAAAAATTCTGGGCTGGAATTGGGTCTGTAACCTCTTGGGTGTTGTGTGACCTCTTTCGCTTCAAAATTGGCATCCACCACATGCACCATCAATACCATAAAGGTGCACATACACCAGAATTAGGAGCAGGTCGATCAGTGCGAAGTGAAGGCTGTGTACCTGTAACTTTTTTTTTTCTTTATTCATTCACGGGATGTGGGCGTCAACCATCCCTGAGGGCATTTAAGAGTCAACCACATTGCTGTGGATCTGGAGTTACATATAGGCCAGACCAGATAAGGATGACAGATTTCCTTCCCTAAAGGAACCAGATGTTTTTTTTCGGCAATGGTTTCATGGTTGCCTTTAGGCTTTTAATTCAAGATTTTTATTGAATTCAAATTTCACCATCTGCCATGGCGGGATTTGAACCCAGGTCCCCAAAGCATGACTCTGGGTCTCTGGATTACTAGCCCAGCAAGAATAACACCACGCCACTGCCTCCCCCTGCCTTTACAACAAACTCCTGCTTTCAGTCTTGCTCTTTTGGGCAGTTGCAAAGTGGTTCATAGAAAGATGGGAAGAACACTCTAGGATCCATACTTCTTTTCAGTGATTTTAATTTGACAAAGGTAGATTTCATGGAAAAGAAAGGAACACACTTGCTGAGTCTTGAGACGTTTTGCTGTTCCTAAAATTTCTAAGAAGCACTTTGTTGGTATAAAAGATGGGATGACCTTATCTCCTAATAGCATTCGCTGGTCACCTTTTACTGGAGACCAAGAAAATGGGGCGGGGAATCACAGGACCCCAATCATCCGTATCTCCATCCCCCACACCCTGCAAAGGCACATGCTGCTTTAAGTCTAATGGGACCCACAATTGAAGAAGGTGGTACATAATTGGTGCTCTGAGGATAAATCATGAGTACTGCTGGGCACCAATGTATTTGGACATCATCCCAGTCGAGGTGAATACATTAGCTGGTGCGATCTGGAATCTGTACCAATGGGCACAGTGCCCGTTAATTGGAAGAAACTACTGTGAGTCGACCTTAGGACCAAACATGTTCCCAAAAGCAAAACAAAGGAACTTAATCGCATAAAACACAACAAACATGAGAGTCTGTGCTCCTTAACTGTTGGGCACCAAATACTCCTTGACATTAACAGGCTAATACTCAGGTACATTGGGCTGTCTCCTAACGCTGTAGGTCAATTCATATTCCCAAACCTGTAATGTTGTTAGTTAGCCGGCAGTCTCCTGATTCACAACACTCCTGTACACTGCAGTACCAGCCTTCTATCTCATGGATGAAAAAGGACCAGGCCTCCAAAGTGTTTGCTAAAATCAAAGAAGAAAAAAATGTTTTATATCGGTAAAGAAACATATTGGATTTAATCTTTCTGATCCTCTTTATTTAAAAAAAAACCTTATCAAATTCACAACAATCTCAGTTTCCTGCCTGTTGTGTAGTATTATTTGAGGTGGCTATTATTAGTGAATATCCTGAATATAATTTTTGTTTTTTTTTCTGGTAGTATGAGGCCTATTTTGAGCACACAAGGTAAGTGACAAGTGCTGGTATTTTTAGATAGTATATAGTGCCTGAGGGTGCTCTTCAGTGGACACTTGGGGTCATTCCGGCCTTCTCTGAATACCAGACTCTCCAGACAAATCATCACCTTCGCAGCGAACAGATCTACTCTCATGCTTCACAGTCATTCATGCTGAAAAATGTCCCTCCATGCTTTAGTCATGGTTGTTGAAGGAGTGGCTGCAGTCATATGAACATATGAATTAAGAGAATGAGTCGACCATTCAGACCCTCGATTCAACTCCTCCATTTGGTAATATCATGGCTGATCTGATCCAATTCCACTTTTGCGTATATCCTTCTATACCTTTTGACTCCCCCACCAAAATAATCTATGTAACTTCAGCCTTAAAAATCTTCAATGACCTGTGTGACGACTGGGAGATGTTAGGAAAATGGACCGAAGATGCAGTGGGCAAGTCAGGGGTTAACAGCCTGAGGGTAAAACTGCTAGCACTGAGTCAGAGGTACGCCCGCACCTGGCCTGAATTACATTGTCCCAGAGACAGACTTTCAGACAGGGTCTGAAGGAGCTGCACTAACAACAGGAATGTGTTCTGTAATGCAAGGATCATTTTTAACTGACTGTGTAAGTGGAGTTGAGAGCTGTATGTTTATTTTATGTGCTGTTTAATGGGAAATTGTGTGTTAGGGTTAAGATATACCTGTAAGCTGTTGGTTTGAAGTTTAAATATTGTTTTTCTTTTGTTATAATCTTTTGTTTGTAAAAAAAATAACCAAAATCACTACTGGAGCTAATCGGCCTTTCCGCACAGTCTTAAAACTAAAAAAAAGTTACGGTTCTGGTTCACTACCTTAGCCGCTGTGAGGTCTGGGGCTGGATTCTCCATCGGCGGGATCCTCCGTTTCACCGGCAGTGCACTCACTCCCATGGATTTCTCGACGGCATGGGGGTGCCCACAATGGAAACCCCATTGGCCAGCTGCTGGGATGGAGAATCCCACTGCCAGTGGGAGCGCGCCGCACCCGAAAACGCACCTCCTGACCTCTTATACCCTTTCACTCTCAACACCTGGGGTGTCAGGAGAACTCAATAATGCAAAGGGAACCATGCCAAACATCCAACTACCATCTACACTTGTCCATGCCACTCTTAGATCACTAAAATGGTCCTCTCGTCCTTTCAAGGAAAACTGACCTTCAAAGCAATACCAAAGGTAAGGGCCATCAGAGTGAAGGATCTTGTATTCAAATTCTGGGCAGACACCTAGGAGAGTCTATAGGAGTGGGCAAGGTTGGAGGCATGCTAACTGCTGAAGGTTGGTGAAGCCAGAACCAGGATCATGAAAACTCCTCTCAGCTCATATACCTTTCCGGACTATTATATACCTTTGCATTCATCTTGCAGGAGGGGTGTGGCCACTCAGATGAACACACAGGCTCTCCTCCTCTTCACATAACAAGAAAGTGGAAATCCATGTCTACTTTGATGGATAGTACTTTGCGCAGAACTTAGTACAGATAACAGCAAAAGTTATAACTCCACTCCAAGTACTTTAGAGGAGATAAGACAGACAAAGAAGAACCACCTGTTTACATTGCTACCTCTAAAGTTGTATCTACCTGAGGTATATCTGCTTCAAACTCCGCAGCGAATGAACCTTTGGAATTAGCCATGTATCCTTGACTCAAATGGGTCATAAAAACGACTGGAAATGTTTTGGGAGGAGAATGCAAAGCAGTGATTTGGGAATAGATCTGAAGCAGTAGTCTTAGTCAACCTATTGTATTTGTTTTCACCCAAGTCCACCTCCATAAAAACAGTAACTCAGGAGAAATCCTATGGATTTCCATACAGAGCCAAGACCTTGCATTCTCTGTTTCTGAGACTATGTCCCCACGCCGTTGGAACTCGGCCGGTCGGGGACGGAGGAGCGTGGCGGGCCTCAGGCAATAGCTTGAGGCGGTGGATAATCAGCACTGTGTACGCGCCGAGTACGGCACATTTCGGTGGGCGGAGAATCATGGAACCGGCTCTGGTTCCAATTTTGTGCGGGAAACTGGATTCTCCGCCCCATCATCGAAGCGATTTCGGAGTCAGGGTGCGGAGAATCCAGCCCCATATCTCTGGATTTGGTAGGCTAAACAGGTTTCAGGTTCCTCAACCATTTGTTCGAAATTTAAAAGAGTACAAATTTCAGGTTTGCATCATGCAAATTTTGGAAATAACTGTCAACTATATTCATAACCAAACTATTTCAGGTTGATGGGTTGCCACAATTGAAGATAAATGTCTCCTAAGTTGATGTGTTGTCATTTGACAATATCTTTCTGCAGAGTGTGTGTTACCTTCTGAACTAATGCCAGGTGTTTGGAGTTTTGAAATGCACAACATGTCCTATCTGGGCTGTCATAGTCATGTGACCTCTGTACTAAGACCATAAGACAAAGGAGCAGAATTAGTATGCTCGTCCCATCGAGTCTGCTCTGCCATTCAATCATGGCTGATATTTTTCTCATCCCCATTCTCCTGCCTTCTCCCCATAACCCCTGATCCCCTTATTTTTTTATAAATTTAGAGTACCCGATCATTTTTTTCCAATTAAGTGTGGCCAATCCACCTAACCTGCACATCTTTGGGTTGTGGGGGTGAAACCCACACAGACACGGGGAGAATGTGCAAACTCCACACAGATAGTGACCTGGGGCTGGGATCGAACCCGGGTCCTCAGCGCCATAGGCAGCAGTGTTAACCACTGCACCACTGTGCCGCCACTGATCCCCTTATTAATCAAGAACCTATCTATCTCTGTCTTAAAGACAATCAGTGATTTGGCCTCCACACACACTTCTGCGGCAAAGAGTTCCACAGATTCACCACCTCCTGGCTGAAGAAATTCCCCTTATCTCCGTTTTAAAGGATCATTATGGAATGAGATTGTGTCCTCTGCTTCTAGTTTTTCCTACAAATGGAAACACTCTCTCCATGTCCACTCTATCCAGGCCTCGCAGTATCTTGTAAGTTTCAATAAGATCCTCCCTCATCCTTCTAATCTCCAACGAGTACAGACCCAGAGTCCTCAACCGTTCTCCATACGACACTCGCTGTAAGCAGATATTTTACAAAGACTCTCATTGAGAAAGAACTGCAATTTTTGAACACGGGGCTGGATTCTCCCAAAATGAGACTATGGCCCCCACACCAGCGTAAAAACGGTGGAGTTTTACTCCCAAAATTCCTGGAAAAATGTTCAACGAATTCTGAACCCTGCAGTGGGCTAGCAGGGACCCGGAGTGAATCTCTCAGGTTTTGATGCAGCTACGGGCCCCCACATGTCCTGGTCATGCGCACAGTGGCGACCTCCAACGGCAGCGGCAGAGCTGTGCTCCATGGCGGATTCAGACTGCGGAGCCAGACAAAAAGGTAACCCCGATAGGCCGCACGTCTGTGCCTCAAACCCCGCGCCTTTAATTGCTGCCCACCTATAAGGCCCCACTGGTCTCCGATGCGCCCACCCCAGACCAGGGCGGCCGCGGACTGAGTTCCACGCCATCGGGATACCCAGCCGGTCGCTAGCGGAGGTTTGATGCGCGGGCCTCGGGCAATGGGCCCCCTGCAACGCGGCGTACTCCCCGGTGACGCTGATTTCCGGTGCCTAAAGAATCGCCGGGCCCGATTACGGTGTCAAAATGGATTCTCCGCCCTATCGCTGGCCGCGATTACGACTTCGGGCTGCGGAGAATCCAGCCCAGGGTGTTCATAGTGGAGATCAGAATAGAATTTTGAAACTCTAGAAATATGGAAAGATGTGAACAATGTTCAAATCTGCTAAAACCTGCTGAAAAGGATGTGAAGAGTGAACACAAAGTAAGGCTGCAAGTAAAATAGTGGGTGGGTGAGTGAAGGAGGTTGCAAATTTTGTACTTACTGCTCCAGTAGAAATGAAAGGTAATATGTGACAGAACAAGCATTTTTTCCTCAAAGGCAAAACTATGAGGTAACTGAGTTAAATAACAAGCCAGGACCGTGGTTCGCACAACCCAAAGATTTGCAGGGTAGATGATTGGCCATACTAAATTGCCCCTTAATTGGGAAAAAAAAGAATTAGGCACTTTAAATTTTAAAAAAACACGAAACACGTTGGAACTGATATGAGTATCAGTGTATGAGTGGGCAGCACGGTAGCATTGTGGATAGCACAATTGCTTCACAACTCCAGGGTCCCAGGTTCGATTCCTGGCTTGGGTCACTGTCTGTGCGGAGTCTGCACATTCTCCCCGTGTCTGCGTGGGTTTTCTCCGGGTGCTCCGGTTTCCTCCCACAGTCCAAAGATGTGCAAGTTAGGTGGATTGGCCATGCTAATTCTCCTTAGTGTCCAAAATTTCCCTTAGTGTTGGGTGGGGTTACTGGGGAATGGGGATAGGGTGGAGGTGTGGGCTTGGGTAGGGTGCTCTTTCCAAGAGCCGGTGCAGGCTCGATGGGCCGAATGGCCTCCATTTGCACTGTAAATTCTATGAGTAGCTATACTTTCAACACTGTTGATGAGGCACTGCTACAAATTATATACCACCTTAAAGCTAATTGACGAACAAAAAAACCAGATGATTGAGATTTTGAACACCTTGATTGCATGATTTGAACCTTAGTAAACGTAACTTATGAATGTCATGTATTTAATATTATGGTTCAGGTGGCACAGTGGTTATCTGCCTATGGTGCTGAGGACCCAGGTTCGACCCTGGTCCTGGGTCACTGTCCATACAGAGTTTGCACATTCTCCCCATGTCTGCGTTGGTTTCACCCCAACAACACAAAGATGTGCAGGGTAGGTGGATTGGCCGCGCTAAATTGCCCCTTAATTGGGAAAAATAATTGGCTACTCTAAATTTAAATATTTTTTAAATATTATGCCTCAAAGTGAAAATGTGCCCAGTGAAAAGTATGTGGCTGCAGAATCATGTGAATTCGGACAGCGAAAAGATGATCTAATTAAAGATAGAATAATCTTAGGCATATGAGATCCCTCACTGAGAGCAAGTCTACTGAGAGAGGAGAAAGTTATACTCAAAAAAGCAATGGACGTGTGCAGAAATGCAGAGGGTGTACCGAGTCAGTTACATGTGTGACAGAACACACCAGGTGGTACATTATGCTGCAAGGCCGAAAGAGCAGAGCAATCACAGACAAAGGTAAGGATGCAAATATTGTGCAGGACGGCATACAAGGGAAAGGAAGGATTGTCCAGCATGTGGAAAGCATGTTTTAAACTGCAAGAAGCCGAATCATTTCACACACGTGTTTGATTAGAAACACGCTAAACAAGCCTATACAGATATCCACTGGAGGGATATCAGCAACAAATGAAGCACTATATATGATACAACATGTTAGTTCTGTCAAGTGTGTAGGTGAGAAATGGTTTGTGACTGTTAGAATGATGATGGCAGAAGGAGAGCATCGAGAGAACAAGAAATGTCAGACACTGGTGCATCATGCAACACAAAACTGTGCAAAGTGGATTAACATGCTGGTCCAAAATGAAGTCCTGAAAAGTAAAGGTGAGGATATATGATGGCACAAAACTCATACAGGGAAGACAAATTAGACCGAGAGCCCAAGGCAATGGCAAGAAGGAAGATCTAGAGTTCCAGATCGTAGTGGATATGTAACAACCACTCATCTCAGCTGGAGCAAGTCTAAAGCTTGGACTAGGAACCCTAAGCATGCCAACAGAGATTTACAATGTGTCGCAGCACACGAAACCATTGGCTGCCGAACAGTTCCTAGGGGAGGACAAAGATGTGTTTACAGGGTTTGGATGTTTACCTGCAAAATATAATTTCAAAGGAAATGAGAGTGTAAGCCCAATTCAGCATCTGCAAAGAAGAATTCGAGCCACCCTCAATTCCAGCCTAAAAGACCAGATAAATGAGCTGGAAAAAAAGGGAGTAATTAAGAAAGTGACAACTCCCAACAGACTGGATTAGCCGCATGGTAACATTGAAACAACCTGGAGAGCTGAGAGTATGCTTAGATCCAAGGAATCGAAATAAAGTGCAAAAGAGATCTCACTATCCCATGCCAACCATTGAAGGCAATTTGCCACAACTTGTCAAGGTAAATATCTTCACGGCCCTAGATGTGAAGAATGGTTACTGGCAAGTGAAGCTGGATGAAGCAGCAGCTTTCTAACTACATTCTGGATGCTGTTTGGGAGATATTGATTGGTTGCGCATGCCGTTTGGCATTTCCACGGCTCTAGAAGAGTATCAACGCAGACAGCATAAAATAGTCAGAGATCTTCCTGGATTGGAAGCCATAGTGATAATCTACCAGTCTACGGATGTGGAGATACAATAGTAGAAGCCATAGCCAATCATGATTTGAATTCAATAGGATTTCTAGAGAGAGCTCGCCAGATGAAATTTGTCTTCTGTTTATTAGGAAAAGTGGGATGTTTGTATCTTTTGCTCATTATGAAAAGGCAGATATTTGGGGTTTTGAAATGCAACAGCACTATATGCCCTTTCTGGCTTGCTGTAGTCACGTGACCTCTGCCATAAGGCATTTTACATAGAAACATACATAGAAAATAGGAGCAGGAGGAGGCCAATTGGCTCTTCGAGCCTGCTCCACCATTCATTATGATCATGGATAATCATTAAGTTCAATCCCTTTCATTCATTTTATAAGTAGATATTTTACATTAGTTCTATAGACTCAGACTGAGAAAGCACTGCAGTCTTTAAACACAAAACACCAGGTTTACATTCTGTTCTGGAGGCCAGCTAATGTCCTGTGGTTATGGGAGTGCACCGAAGGTTGTGCAGAATGATTCCTGGGGTGGCAGGATTTCCACGAGGAGAGATTGAGGAAACCGGGCCGACGTTCTTAGACTTTAGAAGAACGAGAGGTGATTGTATTCAGAGATTAAAAATTCTTACGTGGCTCAACAGGGTAGATGCAGGAAGGATAATCCCCCTGGCTGGAGTGTCTAGAACCGGGGACACCATTTTAGAATAAAGGAGGCGATTTAGGACTGAGATGAGGAGGAAGTTCTTCAGTCCGCGGTGGTGAATTTTTGGAATTCTCTTTCAGAGGGCTTTAAAGGCTCAGTCATTGAGTATATACACAAGACAGAAACTGGCAGACTTTTAGATATTAAAGCATCAAGGGGTATGGGGATAGTGCAGGAAAATGGCATTGAGGTGGAAGATAAGCCATGGTCTAGTTGAACGATGGAGCAGGGTCGAGAGGCTGAATGGCCTCATCCTGCTCATATTTCCCATATTACTATGACTTGACATTAAGTGAACATTTATGCAAACCTGACTGACAATAAAAATAGTTTTAACAAATAAAAAGAGTGAAATGCTGGGGTAGGGACAGGGTCAACCTAATTAAATGCTAACATAATTTTGGGCACTTCAACATTGAAACTCCCTTTCAATTTTATTAAGATAACTGAAAGAAGAAAGACAGATTGACAATAAATGAAGCCAAGGAATGACTTGAGCTGCCACACGTTATGGCCGAGGTATCGTTCGTTTTATTTTCAGGTTGTAGGAAACATTGACATGGCCGGTGCTTACCACCCATTTCAGGCTGCCCTGACACGGTAGTGTTGGTGGTGCTGCTGATGTTGATGCTGGTGATGATAGTGATGGTAATGCCGGTGGTGATGGTAATGGTGCTCGTGGTGGTGATGATAGTGCTGAAGATAATGGTGCTGTGGGTGGTGGTGGTGGTAGTGATGGTGCCGGTGGTGATGGTAATGGTGCTAGCAGTGGTGATTGTGATGGTGGTGATGGTACGAGAGGTGGTGATGGTGCTAGCACTGGTAATGCCGCTGCTAGTGGTGACACTGCTAATGGTGATGGTTCTAGTGGTAGTGATGGTGCTGGTGTTGGTGATGGTGGTGATGGTGATAGTGCTGGTGGTGATGATGCTGGTGGTGTTGGTTTTGGTGATGGTGATGCTGCTAGCGGTGGTGAAGCTGCTGCTGGTGGTGGTGATGCTGCTGGTGGCAGTGATGGTGCTAGTAGTGGTGATGGTGATGCTGCTGCTGGTGGTGACAGTGCACCTCCTCCTTGAACCATTATACTTTCCGGTGTTCGGGAGAATATTACAGAAATGGTACAATTCAGCGGAGTAGGCAGTCCATTAGCTCTAGATAATTTTCACCATGATGAATGGAATATAATGACATTTTCCGATGTGTTGTGGAGGATCTCATTGCGAAGTTTGTTAATACGGCAAGAAGAAACATTTTGGCTGACAAATTGATGGACCAATGTAATTCCATACATGCCCCAGAAAGGAACTCACAGATGAACTACACACTGAAGTGCCGTGCTTGTTACTGGCATCCATTCAGCACCATCAATGCCTCTCAAACAGCCATGAGGGGTAAGTTTGGTTCTCCTCTTTTTTGCCACTGTTAATTCAAAATTGTTGGCCTGAGGATTTAAAATAACTTCTTCCTCTTCTGTAAATAGTGCCTGAAATGGTGGACTGAACTCTGGTTTAAAATCTTACCTGAAGGATGACACCTTTGACAATTCACTGCACCCAATATTGTGCTGAGTTGCCAGACTGGTCAATGGTTTAAAGTTCAGACACTTCTGGCAATCACAGTAAATTGTGTCTGGATAAACTTACATAATGACAATGGTATCTATCAATTATTCAGTGGTAGGTAGCATAAATGTCAGGAGTAAAAAAGTGGGCTAAGTGACAATGATCTTTATACTTTCCCCTCTATTATAAACAGGCTCTGCAGTCATTCCCATACAAACAGCTGCAGCTTCCCTCCTGTTTTACTGCATTGGGACCCTGTAATTTGACTTGCTTTCAGGCATCCATTGTCCTGTACTTAAATAATTTGAATCCCTCAATCAGTTTGCAGTCTTAAGATAACTCATTGGAATGGTGTGCTTTGTCTGTAATTCCCTTCCAAATAACCATTATTTTATACTCCAATCTTGACAGAGTCATCATCTGGAACTCATTTTATTCTTGACACATATCACATATTTTTACTCACTCACCATTCTGCTTCGAGATGTCTGTCAGCTCTTTACTCTCACATTCCGAATTCCAGAACTGGCCAGGAAGAGAGTGAAAAATCTCTGAAAATGTCCCGAGCTGCTCCTGAAATAGATTTCCTTTCACTGCCTGTAACCACCAGCACAACAGTGGGAGCCATTGGAAATTCATCGAAGGACAGGACGCTCTTAGACCTGAAATGTAGAGCTTGCGGGGATTGGGGAAGAGGAGAGAAAAGGAGACAGCTCCCTCTGTGCTAGTAGCTGCATTAAACAGTTTTCATTCTTTGTCAATATTTATCTGTAACATTACTTGCAGTTAATCACGTGAACTGCCAGCAGACCCAGGTTAGTGAACCTCATCAAGCCAGGCACTTTTCCAATCTAACAGAGCAATAAACGACATGTATACTGTAGACGTGGGGGAGCTATTGTGTCGTACACTATATAGCTCAAACGTAGGTGTGTCAAAAGTTGATTAAAACCGGGCAGCACGATGGGTTAGCATTGCAGCCTCACGGCACCGAGGTACCAGGTTCGATCCCGGCTCTGGGTCACAGTCCTTGTGGAGTTTGCACATTCCCCGTGTTTGCGTGGGTTTCGCCCCCACAACCCAAAAGATGTGCAAGCTAGGTGGATTGAACACGCTAAATTGCCCCTTAATTGGAAAAAAAATAATTGGATACTCTAAATTTTTTTTTAAAAAGTATGTCCAAGATCGTAGAATCCCTACAGCGCAGAAGGAGGCCAGTTGGCCCATTGAGTCTGACTGACCCTCTGAAAGAGTACTTCACCCAAGCTCACTCTCCCGCTCAATCCCATTAACCCCTTAATCTATCCTACACATCTTTTTTTGTACACTACGGGGCAATTTAGCATAGTCAATCCACCCAACCTGCACATCTTTGGACTGTGGGAGGAAACCGGAGCACCCGGAGGAAACCCACGCAGACACGGGGAGAATGTGCAAACTCCACACAGCCACCCGAGGCTGGAATTGAACCTGGAGCCCTGGCACTGTGAGGCAGCAATGCTAACCACTGTGCCACCATGATAATTGAAAGGCTCAGGTGTATTAAATACAGAGTAAAGCCTGGGGTGAACCATTAAAAATGGCTCTTTGGCTGTAGTGTACTACACAGAGGATAATGATCAGATGGGTGTGTCACAGGAGATAATGAACAGAGTGAAGTGCACTACTGTTTTATATTGCTTTTATTCGTACAAATGTTTATACAAATGAAACATTAACAATTCACTCTGGTTGTAAATATTTAGCAATACTGTCAAGGACAATTGCGGCATCACAGCTGTCTTGTTTGCTTTACATGTACTCACACCCAATGTGAATTTTTAAAAAAGGTCATGGTTGTGTTTTTCTGTCTGATCCTTTCCTAGAGTCTCCTTAAATAATAGACTTTCTAGAATGTTTTTTCTTGGTTCTATTCAATTCCATTGCACATTTAGCAGTTTGCATGAGATAAACAAATGCTTGGAGCCATTCCAGGTACTGGCCACATTACAATCAAGAAAATGAGTTGGGGGTACACATTTTACAGCGCAGGCAGATTATAAAACGTGCTAAAATATTCATTTTCAGATTTTGTTCCACTCACACAAAATAGAGATTGGTGTCATAGCTTCTCTTCACACTATCACCTTGACTTGAACGTCTGCCTAATGTCTTGGAGCAACACTGGACAAAATATGATTGGCCTTGCTGATTCTGTGGTTTGGGCATTCTATGATGTCTGACATAGTTTGCTATCTCCCACAGGCACATAGGGGTTGACACTAAAGACCCATCTGTGGAGGTTGGCCAAGCAGGGACCATGGTCGGTCCTGAACCTCTCAAGGATGGACCAATCTTTCCATGGAAGGTTAAAACCAGGTATTGTTTGTCATGTCCAATGATTCCCATTCATTTGTCCAGGTGGAATTTGCATTGAAGTCCTGTGTGGGAGGGTTTTTCCAGATCGACCTTCTTGAACCTTCGATTGCCCAGCAATGTTCTGATGCTTTTAGTCCCCTGGGGAGGGAGCGTGATAGCTTAAAAGAGGAGCCCAGTGTGCCAAATGGTGTCATAGATGCCTGTGAGGTCAGGAAACACAGCCATTTTCAATATAGATGGTAAGGACCAGAACCTGCTCCCCTGTGCGGTGGTCCTCACAGAAACCAGCTTGGTTGACGCTAAGGATTGTGCATATTCGCTGAAGGATGAGGCATTCAAGGATTTTATATGGGACTGACAGGAGAGACAGTGCAAGGTAGCTAGATGCAAGTATGGGGGCTTTTCTTTGTTTTTGAATGGCAATGACGTTTGTTGTTCACCATTTCTTTGCTCATGCTATTGGGAGGAGTTTAAACTAATTTGGCAGGTGGAGAGAACGCAGACAGTTCGCAGAATTGGGACACAGCATAACACAGAAAAACAGGGAATACAGAGGTACTAAGTGTCAAGAGAGTAAGACGAGGCTGGATGGCCTCTACTTTAATGCCAGGAGTATTACAGCTAAAATGGATGAGTTAAGGGTGAGGATTGACATGTGTAATTGTGATATAGTAGCCATCACGGAGACATGGTTAAGGGAGGGGCAGGATTGGCAGCTCAACATCCCAGGATATAGAATTTTCAGGCGAGACAGAGGAGGGAGTAAAAGAGGAAGACTCAGTTATTGCAGTATTAGTTAAGGATTCAGTTATTGCGGTAAGGAGAGATGATATCTTGGAGGGAACATCAAATGAAACTTTGTGGGTGGAGTTTAGGAACAAAATAGGGATAACCACATTGCTAGGTGTTTATTATAGACCCTCAGATAGTGGGAAATTGAGGAGCAAATATATGCGCAATTCGCAGAGGTATGTAAAAATAATAATTGGGTAATTATATTTGGTGATTTCAACTTTCCAAACATTAATTGGGATAGTCACTGTGTTAAGGGGTTAGATGGAGTAGAGTATGGATGTAGGCGGGGAAACTGAACAGTGTAAAGATGGTGCATAGGGCTTTAATGACCGTGGCCGCGGTCATGTCGGGGCAGGGGATGGCGAAGGGGAAATGGGAGTATTCGTCAACGACGTTAAGAAAGTACGTGTTGCGATCGGTGGAGGGGAGGGGGCCTTTGAAATCCAGACTGAGGCGTTCAAAGGGATGGGAAGCCTTTATCAGGTGCGCTCTATCTGGCCTGAAAAAATGCGGTTTGCATTCTGCACAGATTTGGCAGTTCCTGGTGACTGTTCGGACCTCCTCGACCGAGTACGGGAGGTTGCGGGCCTTTATAAAGTGGTAGAAGCGAGTGACCCCCGGGTGGCAGAGGTCCTCGTGGAGGGCTTGGAGGCGGTCCACTTGTGCGTTGGCACATGTGCCGCGAGATAGGGCATCGGATGGCTCGTTCAGCTTTCCGGGACGGTACAAGATCTCATAGTTGTAGGTGGAGAGTTCGATCCTCCACCACAGGATCTTGTCGTTCTTTATCTTGCCCCGCTGTGCATTATCGAACATGAAGGCTACCGACCGTTGGTCAGTGAGGAGAGTGAATTTCCTACCGGCCAGGTAATGCCTCCAATATCGCACAGCTTCCACTATGGCTTGGGCCTCCTTTTCTTCTGAGGAATGGCGAATTTCTGAAGCGTGGAGGATCCGGGAGAAAAAGGCCACGGGTCTGCCCGCTTGGTTGAGAGTGGCCGCCAGAGCTACGTCGGATGCGTCGCTCTCGACTTGAAAGGGGAGGGACTCGTCGATGGCGCGCATCGTGGCCTTTGCGATATCCGCTTTGATGCGGCTGAAGGCCTGTCGGGCCTCTGTCGACAGGGGAAAAGTAGTGGACTGGATTAGTGAGCGGGCCTTGTCTGCGTACTGGGGGACCCACTGGGCGTAATAAGAAAATAAGCCCAGGCAGCGTTTCAGGGCTTTGGCACAGTGGGGAAGAGGGAACTCCATCAGGGGGCGCATGCGTTCAGGGTCGGGGCCTATCACTCCATTACGCACTACATAGCCCAAGCTGGCTAGACGGTCGGTGCTGAACACGCATTTTTCCTCGTTGAAGGTGAGGATGAGGGCGTTAGCGGTCTGGAGGAATTTGCGGAGGTTGGCGTCGTGGTCTTGCTGGTCGTGGCCACAGATGGTGACGTTGTCGAGGTACGGGAACGTGGCCCGTAAACCGTGCTGGTCAACCATTCGGTCCATCTCCCGTTGGAAGACCGAGACTCCGTTCGTGACGCCGAATGGAACCCTTAAGAAGTGGTATAGCCGCCCGTCTGCTTCAAAGGCAGTGTACTTGCGGTCACCGGGGCGAATGGGGAGCTGGTGGTAGGCGGGCTTAAGGTCCACGGTGGAGAAGACCTTGTACTGTGCAATCCGATTGACCATGTCGGATATGCGGGGAAGAGGGTACGCATCTAGCTGCGTGTACCTGTTGATGGTCTGACTGTAGTCTACGACCATCCTCTGCTTCTCCCCCGTCTTCACTACTACCACCTGAGCTCTCCAGGGACTATTGCTGGCCTGGATTATGCCTTCCTTCAGCAGCTGCTGGACTTCGGACCTGATAAACGTCCGGTCCTGGGTGCTGTAGCGTCTGCTCCTAGTGGCGACGGGTTTGCAATCCGGGGTGAGGTTCGCAAACAAGGAGGGCGGTTCGACCTTGAGTGTCGCGAGGCCGCAGATAGTCAGTGGGGGTATAGGGCCGCCAAATTTAAATGTTAAGCTCTGGAGGTTGCATTGGAAGTCCAACCCCAGGAGAGTGGGAGCGCAGAGATGGGGGAGGACATACAGCCGGTAATTTTTGAACTCTCTCCCCTGCACCGTTAGGTTTGCGATGCAGAACCGTTTGATCTGAACGGAGTGGGATCCCGCCGCCAGGAAAATTTTTGGGTGCTTGGCCGAATTACAAGGAAACAGCGTCTTACCGTGTCCGGATGAATAAAAGTCTCCGTGCTCCCCGAGTCGATCAAACACGGCGTCTCGTACCCGTTCACCAGCACCTTTGTCGTTGTCGTCTGGAGCGTCCGGGGCTGCGACTGGTCGAGGGTCACCGATGTCAAACGTGGTTGGTGCATCAGATCGTTGTCTTCAGGCAGTGTGGAGCCGTCCACGCTGGGGTCCTTGCCTGTCAGCCAAGATGGCGGCGTCCTTGGATCGCACGCTGCTGGGGGTGGACAACATGGCCGCTCCCGTGGATCGCACGCGACCCGTGGGTAGGAAGATGGCGGCGCCCGTCCCCCCCCCCCTCGTGGTGTCCAGGGTCCAAAATGGCGGCGCCCGTTGGCCGTCTGTGGGTCGCTGGGGGGGTTGAGCCCGTGGTCCCATTTGTTCCCCGGAGATAGCGGCGACCCCACGGGACTGGCACACCGCTGCGTAGTGCCCCTTTTTGCTGCAGCTTTTACAGGTGGCCGAGAGGGCCGGGCAGCGCTGGCGGGAATGTTTCGGCTGCCCGCAAAAGTTGCAGCGGGGCCCCCCCGGGTGGTCTGGGATTCTGACCGCGCACACTTGCGGAGGGGTTGGGGTGCCGGGGGGTCGGTCGCGGCGGGGGTCCACGGAGCCCAAGGGGCTGTAGTGCGGTCGGGGGCATAGGCGCGGGCGTTTTGGGAGGCCACGTCGAGGGAGGCCGCAAGGGCCCGTGCCTCTGTGAGTCCGAGAGAGTCTTTCTCTAAAAGTCTCTGGCGAATTTGCGACGATGCCAAACCTGCTACGTAAGCGTCTCTGATCAGGAGGTCCGTATGTTCATTCGCCATTACCGCTGGGCAGTCGCAGTTTCTTCCCAGGATCGTCAGCGCATTGAAGAATTCGTCCAGCGATTCCCCGGGGATTTGTCGTCTCGTCGCGAACTGGTAGCGTGCGTAGACCTGGTTGACGGGCCTAATGTAGGTCTGTTTCAGCAAGTTGAACGCTGCTGGGAATTCTTCCGCATCCTCGATGAGTGCGTAGATTTCGGGACTCACACTGGAATGCAGGACCTGCATCTTCTGGTCTGCCGGGGGCCGTTCGGAGGTACCCCTCAAAGCACGCCAGCCAGTGTTTAAACGCCAATGTTGCGTTAGCTACTTGGGGGCCGATTCGCAGGCACTCCGAGGCGATCCGGAGCTCCATATTCCTTTTTGAGTCTGCTCACTAAATTGTAGCACCATCGATCACACACGAGGCGAGACGTAGAGAACTTCAATCGAGGCTTTATTGAGCAGACTTGTTCAGACTTGTTCCCCAGCAGCTCAGTCACAGAATGGAGCTGCGGGGGAGTTAACCGGGTTCTTATACCCCGCCTATCTGGGTGGAGCCCAGTAGGCGGCAGATCCAATCGGGACCCAGCATCTGTCCTCCAATAGCTCCTCGGCATTCATGGTGTACCGTATTACCCCTAATACATACCACCACAATGACCAGAGACATTCCGGATACGATCAGAAGGAGACGAGAGGCTTTTAGCTAGTTCACGGGGAGCAAATCAACGGAGACATTAGTGAAGTACAGAAAGTGCAGGCTGGAGTTTAAGAAATTAGGAGAGCAAAGAGGGGTTATGAGAAAGCTCTGGTGATAAAAGTAGGGAAGGTCATGTTGGAGTTGTATGGAACTTTACTGAGGCCACAGCTGGAGTACTGTGCGCAGTTCTGGTCGTCACATTATAGAAAGGATGTGATTGCACGGGAGGGGGTGTAGCAGCGTTTCACCAGGATGTTGCCTAGGATGGAACATTTAAGTTATGAAGAGAGGTTGGATAGGCTTGGGTTGTTTTCGCTGGAGCCTAGAAGACTGAGGGGCGACCTGATCGAGGCATGCAAGATTATGTGGGACATGGACAGGGTGGATAACGGGCAGCTGTTCCCCTTAGTTGAAGGGTCAGTTACGAGGGAACACAAGTTCAAGGTGAGGGACAGGAGGTTTAGGGGTGATTTGAGGACAAACCTTTTTGCCAAGAGGGTGGTGTCAGTCTGGAATGCACTGCCTGGGAGGGTGGTAGAGACGGGTTGCCTCACATCCTTTAAAAAGTACCTGGATGAGCACTTGGCACATCTTAACAAAGTACATAGATACAGACATAGATACAGAGTGTTGCTCTTTTTCGCCTTAGTTTTATTACCTCTGATTATGTCACCTTTGCTCACGAGTCGCCAGGTATCTTTCTGATACCGCCACGTGGTTCTAGCTCGAGTTATAGAATCATAGAATTTACAGTGCAGAAGGAGGCCATTCGGCCCATCGAGTCTGCACCGGCTCTTGGAAAGAGCTCCCTACCCAAGGTCCACACCTCCACCCTATCCCCATAACCCAGTAACCCAACCCCACACTAAGGGCAATTTTGGACACTATGGGCAATTTAGCATGGCCAATCCACCTAACCCACACATCTTTGGACTGTGGGAGGAAACCGGAGCACCCGGAGGAAACCCACGCACACACTGGGAGGATGTGCAGACTCCGCACAGACAGTGACCCAAGCCGGAATCGAACCTGGGACCCTGGAGCTGTGAAGCATTTGTGCTAACCACTGTGCTACAGTGCTGCCCAAATCCCTTATGATTAATAAGTCAGCACACTGCTTAGTAAGATTGAAATCAACGGTCATTTATTATATACAACAATTAATGCTTACACAATAATCCTACTATCTATATCGAAACCTACCACTACTGGCCAATACTTAACTTTAGGAAGGGCCCACCAGGTCAGGGAAACGAATGGCTTATCGAATCGGATCTGGCCCGCGGGATTCAAAAGGCTGATACGGGTCGATGGCTAGGAGTCTTTATCGGGTACCGATCGCTGGAGTCAAACTTACAGTTTCTGGTCGATGTTCTTGCGAAGGTCGCGAGCAGGAGAAGAAGGGAGAGAGAGCGAGATCTGAACTTGGCCCCTCACTTTATAGGGCCCAGGGGCTTTCCGCCTCTCGGGGCGGCCCTTGACCCTGAGTCCCAAGTGATTGGACTTGTTCCCGATCACTGGGTTCGATATGCTCCAATAATGGGCGATTCCTTGATCGGGGGGTGGTCATTCACCTGTCTTTGTTTCGGCTGCTGCAGGCGCCGACAGGTCTGGCCCGGCTAATATGTTGCAATTGTTCCCGGTGATAGCCGATTAAACTGCAGATGTCTGCGTTGATGTGCTGCTAATAGTCTCGAGTATCGATCTGGGCCGACTTCCCCAGAGCCGAATACGCTATTCTGTCTGCAGCTGTCCGTTTGTGTCCTGTTGGCTGCTTTTCCCATCAGCCTTTTCGGTTAGCCATTTTAAATCGGGTTTTGGCCACATTAATAGGGAATCAGCCATTTTAGGTGGCTACAAGAGAAGATAGGAGCAGGAGGAGGCCTTTTGGCCCTTCGAGCCTGCTGCGCCATTTATCACGATCATGGCTGATCATCCAACTCAATTGCCTAATCCTGCTTTCCCCCCATAGCCTTTGATCCCATTCTCCCCAAGTGCTATATCCAGCTGTCTCTTGAATATATTCAATGTTTTAGCATCAACTACTTCCTGTGGTAATGAATTCCACAGGCTCACCACTCTTTGGGTGAAGAAATGTCTCCTCATCTCTGTCCAAAATGGTTTACCCTGAATCCTCCGATGACCCCTGGTTCTGGACACACACATCATTGGTAACATCTTCCCTGCCTAGTCTTGTTAGAATTTTTAAAGTCTCTAGTGAGAACTCCAGTGAGAACAATCTTAACCTAGTCAATCTCTCCTCATATGACGTCCCGCCAATCCCTGGAATCAGTCTGGTAAACCTTCGCTGCACTCCCTCGAGAGCAAGAACATCCTTCCTCAGAAAAGGAGACCAAAACTACACACAATATTCTAGGTGTGGCCTCACCAAGGCCCTGTATAATTGCAACAACACATCTCTGCTCTTGTACTCGAAAGCTCTCGCAATGAAGGCCAACATACCATGAGCCTTCCTTACCGCCTGCTGCACGTGCATGCTTACCTTCAGCAACTAACTGGTGCACAAGGACACCCAGGTCCTGCTGCACACTCCCCGATGCCAATTGCAACCATTGAGATTGTAATCTGTCTCCCTGTTTTTGCTTCCAAAGTGAATAACCTCACATTTATCCAAATTATACTGCATCTGCCATTGGTTTGCCCACTCGCCCAACCTGTCCAGATCATGCTGTAGGATCCCTGCATCCTCGTCACAGTTCACCCTCCCACCCAGCTTGGTATAATCTGCAAACTTTGAGATGTTACATTTTATTCCCTCATCCAAATCATTTATATAGTGAATAGCTGGGGTCCCAGCACCGATGCCTGTGGCACCCCACTAGTTACTGCCTGCCAATTTGAAAAGGACCCATTAATTCCTACTCTTTGTTTCCTCTCTGCCAACCTCTCTATCCACCTAAATGCACATCAATACACTTCCCCCAATCCCCAAGTACTTCTTAAGCATAGTACGCAGCAGCACAGCAAAGCTCTATAACAGCAAAATGGTAATACCACATTTGTTGAGGAATAAATGTTGGTGAGGAAAAATTCTCCTGCTCTTCTTCAAATGTATCTTTGGCATCACCTGAAAGAAGCCAGGGAGTCAGGTTAATGTCTCACCTCTCAGTACTGCACTGGAATGGCAGCCTAGATGTGCCCCATGCACTATGGAGCATGAACATTCAAAGATATTCTTTGCATTTTTACAAAGATTATATTTATAATGAATTTAGTGTTACCACAAATTCAGTTTGGTGGTTGGATAATCCATTTATGAAAACTCCAGATGGAGTTCCTAATCTCAGTCAGGATATTTTAACATACGGAATCTATTCCCCATTCATGTGGTTAAAGGTTTCCTTATTTCTCCAACTGTACCTGTACATTGGTCAACATTTCTGTAAGATGTGGGAATTCCTACAGAACGGAGAGCAATGCAGTATTTTGATGCCTGATTGGGTCCAGAGTTACTTATACTAATCCTGTAAATCTAAATGGGATATCAGTGAGATTGTCTAGCTACAACCCCATTACAGGTAGTTTTAAGTTGATTACTCATCCATTAAGAATGAAGTGTCCAGTTCATTCACTAGGAACAATTAAAAAGATAGCACCCAATAGCCCATCCCCTCAAATTCTACAATAGGTTTCATAATTGCTCTATTTATCATGGCAATTCTATTTTCGGGAGTGTTTTATAATGCCAGTGGTTTTGGTTCATATCCAGATGCTTATATTATTGAGGATGTGAACCATTGAAAGGTGCAACATATTAACTCCTCTGTATTGGCTGGGGGTGGGAAGAGAAAATCAGAAGGAGGCTTTCGCTGAACACTGATCAGTTGACAGCATCAATGGCAATGAGCTGAGAGAACACAGAGAAGGGGAATAAATATAATTAATTGAAAAAGAGATACTTTGGAGATGTTTTCTTCTGGATGTGGCATTAGATGGGAGATAATGTCAAAGATTCCATGGCACCAATAAAGGAAGAGCTGGGGAGTCCTCCGGTGTCCTGGTCAATATTTATTCATCAACGAACATCACAAAAACAGATTAAATGCTCATTATCACACACTGTGGAATTTTGCTGTATTTCCTACATTATTTTCTCGATTTTAATTCTTCCTTTGCTACTTACATGCCTATAGAATACTTTAATACTCAGTTTGATATTTTTATTTCAAACTTCCTTTTCCTATGTTTTCAGCTTCTTTCCTAACCTCTGCATGTTCCATTTTATTATTCTCCCCTTTATTGTATTTTGAGTATGCTGTTTTGTTCACATTTAATTGTATCTTCCCTTTTTTGTGCATGACATCTCATTCTTGGTTAGTTTTTTCTTATTATCCAGTAGCACATATTTCAAATGATCTGTCCTTTAAGTATTGGCCACTGTTTTTCAATCTATATTCTTTTCCAGTTTTCCTCCTTTTGCTCAAATTTCATTCGTTCATACCTGCCTCTTTTTCGATCTATAATTTTGAAATTTGTACTATCTATAAGCCTCTCTCAATCATTATCCTAAATCTTAACATGATGTGATCACTATTTCTTAGCTATTCCCTGACGCTTTACTGTTTCAGTTCATTTCCCATTATTAGGTCTACTATTATTTCTTCCCCTATTGGGCTTCTTCCCCCTTCACTTTCCCCCAGCCAGTTTACTTGGGGATAGTTAAAATCCTCCATGATTCTCATTCCTTTCTTTTTACTTCTTTCATATATTTTGCCGCGCATTTCTTCCTCACTTTCTTTAATGATGTTTAGTATGCCCCGAGTTGTGGGACCAATCCTTATTTATGCTTTATCGCGATCAATATGGGATCGTTTTCCAACTCTTTATGCCCTTTCTTACTGCTGTCACTGAATACAGGTAACCCACTGCCCCTTCTTTCTTCACGATTACAGTCTGCATTATTTAACTTGCAATCCAGTGCCATTATCAGAATTACACCTATTTCTTAACTTCCTACCTCTAATTCCCATGCTTTATTGCTGATGCTCTGTACATTGTTATAAAGGAAATTTAAAATGCCTTTATTTTTCATTAGTGCTGCATTATTTTTCTTTAGTATTCATCACTACTTATAATGTTTTATTTAATCTTTTTTATAATTTGGCCTTTAATATCCTCTCCTCTTATCTTCTATACCTATTCATTCCCACTTCCCCTTACTAGTTTTATACATTGTAAAAATTGGAGTGGCACAGTGATGAATACTGCATGCCTCCGAGACATCTTCGCTAAAGATCAAATACTGTGGGAGATTGAATCCCACAAAACTGAGACTTGGGGAGGGTTAAGAGTAGGGATTGGATAAAAGCTAGAATTGTAAAAAAGGAGTTACAGAATTATAGTGTAAATAATTAATAGTTTCATATTGTCATCAAGAATTAGATAGTATACTTGGGGAAGATGTAGTACAAAGGGTTAACAGATGGGATATGCTTATGCACCAAGATCAGTCAGTCCTGTATTAGACTCTCAAGTGTTTAGCATATACCAGAGTATGTCTACAGTCTCTAGTACCACACCTGGAGTCCACAGAAAAGGAGGACCATCCGAGAACACCCATACGATCAGCAGAGCTTACAAATTATGTTGGGGTTAACATCTGATGTGGTATATCTGTCTCAGAGGTTGGCTTATTTTCCATACTGTATTCCTGCTCCATTAGAGTGAGCATAGGGTTGTTTATTGGGAATCAGAACATGGAGTATGGACATTTCCCTGTGGTTTGGCCAGTGAATCCAACTTTGAACGGGTTCAGTGAAATTGCTTCAAAGATCACTTCAAACTCTAGAATTTTTAAAATTTTCTATTGCCTACAAACTAGTTTTAACTTATCTTGGATGCACTGAGAACATAACTTCAGACAGTTCCATGTACCTCTGCCGTTCACCATCGTTTTAATTTGGGTGATGGCAGAGTCAGTGAGGCCCTGAACTGGGAGAACGCTGCTGTCAGAGGGCACAAGTACAGTAGAAAAAGGTTCTGCTCCAATTTGACCAGCACGGTAGCACAAGTGGCTAGCACTGTGGCTTCCCAGCTCCAGAGTCCCACGTTCGATTCTCCGCTGGATCACTGTCTGTGCGGAGTCTGCACATTCTCCCCGTGTCTGCATGGGTTTCCCCCGGGTTCTCCGGTTTCCTCCCACAGTCCAAAGTTAGGTGGATTGGCCATGATAAACTGCCCTTAGTGACCAAAAAAGGTTAGGAAGGGTTATTGGGTTATGGGGATAGGGTGGAAATGAAGGCTTAAGTGGGTTGGTGCAGACTCGATGGGCCGAATGGCCTCCTTCTGCATGTTCTATGTCTATGTTTAATAATTCCTTCACAAAGGTTGTACAAGAAACATTAAGTAAATCCAGGGCCATCTCTCTCTAAGATGGTGATAATTTCTGCCGATCCCTCTCCACCATGTGAGTCCAAGTTCCCTCACACACTAACCTTAAATTCTCACTTTTCTGCTTCTCCTCCATTGCTCTCTCTGCATTCATGTCTTGCATGAGGCACACCTGCTGTCGCTTTGGATCCTGTCTGCAACTCCACTCCTGACCATTGGCTTTTCCTTCCAGGCCATTATCCAAGATATAAATAAATAAATAATCTTTATTGTCACAAGTAGGCTTACATTGCAATGAAGTTACTGTAAAAAGACCCTCGTCGCCACATTCCGGCACCTGTTTTGGTACACAGAATTCAGAATTCTCACTGGTACGGGAATTGAACCTGCTCTGCTGGACTTGTTCTGCATCACAAACCAGCTGTCTAGCCCACTGAGCTAAACCAGCCCCCATTGCAGGCTTGGTGCTTTAAATGCATTAGTGACTTGTGCATTTGGAACAGTTTGATAATAGTGCATATTATAGATACTGCACAAACCACTAAACAAAACATTTAAACAGTTTTGTGCACAGTATTCAGTAGATGCAGTAAAGACAAATATTCACTAATTTTCAATCTATTCGCATGGGTATGCCAAATTGTACAACTTAAAATTGTGAAATTTTCAAGGTGGTGAGAATGCACTCATTTGGCGATCCTAAATAAAATTATTTTGAATTATCAGATCAAAATACAGACAGAGACTTATTGTATTTACATTGGTTTATTTAAATCTTTACAATCAGAAGTAATCACAGTAATCAAATGCACAAATATGTACAGTGATCATATCTACAAAATTGACCAGACTGTTTTACATCACAGCTTACATTTTACAGCTGTCCATCTTATTTACAGGGTTTCTGGAGGTGCAGATACCATTTGTTTTAAAAAGAAAGACACCGCACTGTACCTGCTGTTTAAATTCTACAGACACTCCCTATCTGTCCAATTAATGCAGAAATGCCACAATCACGCTAAAGGAACAGATCCCAATATGAAATCTAATTTCAGTTCAAATTAAAACCATTGAAAAGACAAATGCATACCCATCACTTTTCTTTGCATATTACTAAATTTGCATTTAAAAAATATTAAACAGTTTCACATTTGAATGCCTTGTTTGCATATTTCCAGCTTCAAGTTGGAATTGTCATTTCCCTTCACATGATGTTAACCCAAGTCACAAGTATTGACTACCCACACTGCAGCATTATCATGAATGGGGAAGAGTGCAAGGCAGCGCCACCTCCTGGACTTAAAAATCATTCAAACTGTGTGCCTATTTGCCTTTTCCAATTTAAAATAAAATGATTTTAGTCCCTAATTTTGTACATTTAACAGTTAAGCAACAATTTAATTACCACAGATGCATTTGTCCTTAATGAATCTGGACTATTCAGAAATGGATGGAATTTTAAAACATTCCATCCCAATGCATTTTCTAGGACAATAATTATATTATTTGGGTCAGTAAAGTTAACAACTAGGTCTATACCCTGTGTTCAGCAACATCTAAGCAAAGCTCTCTGTATTTTTGCCCGATAACTGCTCCAAATTATAGTGGAATCATAGAACAAAACAGATTTAACATCCATCAATAATTATGAACGGTGATATACAACATGAAGTTAATGTGGGCAGATACTTTGAAAATGTGCACGATTGATGGTTTACTGAGATAATAACTATCTGATACTGAATAATAGTGACATACAGATTGTCAACTCAACAGTACTGTGAACAGGAATCTAGCCTTCAAGAAAGTCCTTTGCAATTTAAACCTTTGAAAACTGCAGAAGGATTTCTGCACGGTAAGAAAATACAACAAGCTTTCAATATTCAAAGGATACAAACAGTAAAGAAAATGCCGCTATGAATATTGTGCAAATTAGTTTTCATAATAGTTATATTTCGAGAACAAAGATGTGCACATTTTTCAATGGGCAAAGGTAGATCATTCCTTCAATGGTGCACACTGTCCTCCCCAGTTGATTTTAATATAAAGCATATGACTGAACCAAGCCATGATAATACAAACTGGGAAATATAAGATATCAAGGTCTGACATATTCATTGCATTCAATTGTTAAACAAAACTCCAAAATCAAACATTATATGATAGTTTGAGAAACGAGTGGTAGCTTCCAGCTCAAACAGACTGCAGGAAATTAAATCTGTAGGAATTTTCTACAATATGAATTGACATGCCCTTACTGCTAGTGCAACAAAGTCCAGACCATAAACTGTGTGTGCATGTAAAACATTTACAAAGAATACAAGGATACAAGATATTATAAATGTAAACTAATTTGTTGGAAAACAATCAGACCCATGAGACAATTGTGCATTTTAGAAAATATAAATACTCTCTCCCACCCCTTATTTTCGCTCCTAATACTTGGTGGGATAGAGTACTACAGAGCCGTGGACGCTTCCCTGTAATTTATCCAAGTGACTGCTTTTTATGTGTCCAGATATTAAAAGGCAAAAGGTCATATGGCCTTTGAACATCCATTTATCTGACTGTCCCTGATCAACCTGCTGAACTGAGCCAGAAACTCTCCTCTCACACAGTCACTGTCCACAGTTTTCCCTTTCTGACGAGTGATGAGGAGGCCAATTGCAGTCCTTCAACTGAGATCAGCCAATTCAACACAGATGGAATTTGGTATAGATGAATCAGTTGCACATTGGGCAGCACATTTGTTAACTAAATTCCTGTGTTACTGAAGAGTGAGGCAACAAGCAACAGCAACTTGCATTTATATAGTGCCTTTAACATAGTAAAATGCTCTAAGGCACATAACTGGAGCATAAAGATGTTTATCAGGCAGTTGTTTCTAATGGTGGGGTATGGTGGTAAATCACTTTGAAGGGGTAATTAAGTTAGTGTCAATGAACTATATAACTCAATGCAGAGTGTTCCACAGCTGTTAACTATTACAGCACACTACCCTACTAACAGTTATGGGGCTCCATTATGTCTGGTAGAAAGAAAAAACAAGTTGTTCAAAATCTTATGGTTGAGCAAATGCGATTTCAAAAATGTAACACTCCCATGTAACACAACTTGAATATTCCAGGTCATCACTAGTGGGGGGGAAAAGAAGTCTGTTACAGAAATACTCCTGAAAACTGCCCAATGTCAACCAGTTTGATCACCTATTCACAAGCATTTCAAATGAAACATTTTTTACAAGCCACAAGATTAAACTCCTCCAAAGTACATTTTGCTCTGTGGCTTTATACATTTCAAATGGATCATTTTCTGAAATGCTGTCAAAATAATCATCATTTTTTATATAAATTTAAAGTATCCAATTCTTTTTTTTCCAATTAAGGGGCAATTTAGTGTGACCAATCCACCTACCCTGCACATCTTTGGGATGTGGGGGTGAGACCCACGCAGACAGGGGGAGAATTGTGCAAACTTCACACGGACAGTGACCCAGGGCAGGATCGAACCCGGGTCCTTGGTACCATGAAGCAGCAAAGCTAACCATTGTGCCACCGTGCTGCCCATCCAAAATAATCTTACAGACTAGTTCTCTCTCTGCAGTAAATTGTGAGCATTTAACCGATATGGAGAAGCTGGCACCTGGAAACTAAGATGAACTCCTACCTAAGATTGGAACTGTTACTCGATCCAACACCAGTCAAATAATTCAGTTAACATCGATGGAACAGAGGAATCTGTCAAAGAGAACATGCAATGTAGGGTTGAACTTTCAAGAGGGGTTTGGAACTGTGCGTGTGTTTGGGTGGTGGTAGAAGAGGAGGGTAGGAAAATAGGAGAAAGTTGCTTTTGGATGGCTCTCCAACATCTTCCCATCTCCAAACTCTGGGAGAAGTTCCCAGAGCACATGGATCTCAGGGGGCTGTGGGGCTCACAGGGGCCACAATCGGCCCATGGTATTGCTCCGGAGAGGCTTATCTCTCCACCCAGAATCTCCTCACAATGCCACCTTTTGTTCAATTTCGAAGCACCCATTAGGTCTCTCTCTTCTGCAGCAGTATTCACTTCGCTTGGTGGTACTGCAGCTGGACATTGCTGTGGTTCTCTATTGGGCCTTCTGCTCCGATGCGCACACCGTTCTTCATTGAACAGGGTTTCCGGAAGCGGCTTCTTAATTGGCTGCCGCCGGGAAGGTTGCAACCAATATTCAACCGCAGCCACTTTTGGGTTCCCGACCCGGAACGAAGGCCAACGACGGGATCTCAACACAACTGAAGAAAATCCAGCTCGCAATGACTATTGGTTTAAGGATAAAAACATTGCCTACATGTCAGTCTTTGTTTTTTTAATATGAATTTAGAATGATTTTTTTTTCCAATTAAGGGGTAATTTAGCATGACCAATCCGCCTTTCTGCACATCTTTGGATTGTGGGAGTGAGACCAACGCAAACACGGGGAGAATGTGCAAGTCCACGTGGACAGTGAGCCGGGGCTGGGATCGAACTCGGGTCCTCAGCACTGGTCAGTCTTTGTTGTAAGCATGAATGTATTGTCCCTGTAGTTTATTATAAAGAAGATAAAAGGATTAAGAACGGAATGGGGGAATAAAACTTTAAAAAGTTAAGACAGAATGAGTTGAAAATAGAAGCCAATGATAAAAATGTTACAAATCCCAAATAATAGTTTGACAACATTGAGTTCATGTAACTTACCTTTTTATCAATTTAGTTAGAATTGTGTTGCCAAAACTTAACAAATTTTGTTGCTCCGAAAGGAGTTTTATCAAATATTATTGGAAATACCTTTCAAACAAAAGGAAAACAAATGAGTTCAGATCATATTTCAGTAATTGTGGGATTAAAAGCCATAAATGAAGCAATTTGATATTCCAATCAGTAGAGTTGTAATCCTGTAATCTTACAGTGGGAAAATGCCACAGCATGATGTGGTTTTGAAAGGAAATTTGCAATGATACAGCAACAAAACCATGTTGCTGCTCTACAACAAAGAAAAAAAGTGTGTATGTGAGTCGGAAGGGAAGGAAAAGTAGAGAACAATGTAATGGAAGTTCCCTTGATTTCTGCACATTTCTCAGTCAGTTGAATCTGAGACGTGCTGCATCAGGAAGAAGCATTAATGTGACTGGCATCTTCAAGTGAATCAAGTAATGACCTGGCAGAAACGACAACCAGTAAATCCCCACATAAGTTGATACAAATCAGAAATTGATCATCAGATTCTTCTAGTTGGTCAGTGAATGCCACTGTGCACAATTGTACCCAGATCTTCTGGGGAAAACAAAAACTCCAATCATACAAATGTATGATTTACGGTCATAGTTCATCCTTATCCATCATTTCAAAGGCATCTATTTCTTCCTTCCAGTCTGATAACAAGGAGTCTATTGTCCGAGACTCTGTTTCTTGGCTGATATTTGGATTGGACTCCTGCTCTGTTTCTACCTCACCATCGGTCCCCTTCTTTCCCTGATCTGAAGTCTGAGAACAACCTCCCTGTTCATCTTCAGTGGTCCCATGACTAACTGTCCTTTGTACATCCTGATCGTTCACATCATCAGTATCCGAAGACACATCAGTGGCAGCTGTAATTGGGTTCTGATCAGATCCACACAAAACATCACATTGTGGTGTCTTTGTCTCAGGTATGATTGACTGACCACTCGTATCGCACTGACTTGCTGATTCATCCGGTTTCTCGCTGCCTGGAGTTTTAGAGTAAGATGTTGCTTCACTCTGACATTCGAAACTGGCTGGGTTTGACCCTGTGGACTGCAAGTCATCTTCTGAATTCTGTTCCGAGTCTCCCATGTCCAGATCTAAAAATCAAATATTGAAATATTTAAAAAAATAAAGTTGCAAAATACAGCTGCATAAGTAACTTTGGCTATTTCTTTACAATTATATACTACATTTTATTTAACAGTTGTACAAGGCTCTTCCTACAATACAATACAAAACAAAGGTATTCTGGACACCGTACAACAACCAGAAGATACAGCGTAATCTTATTTCAGAATACTGATAATCATAAACATGATGGTATTTCTTCACAATATCACAATTCTACCAACAGTTCTTCAATTAACTAATTTCTCCACATCAACAGCTGATCTTTGCAACAACTTAGTTCAGATTGGGAACTCTCAGCATAGATTATAACAAGTTTAAATGAAAATAAGACAAACGCACAGTGAGTTTGTGTGGCATAAATAAGGTAGCATTTTTCTTAAAAGATTCAGAGGTGAACACTTCCTGAATGAAATGATATGAAAAGAAAATTGCTTATTGTCACAAGTAGGCTTCAATGAAGTTACTGTGAAAAGTCCCTAGTCGCCACATTCCGGCGCCTGTTCGGGGAGGCTGTTACTACTCCTAAACGTTTAGTCACTCAATTAGAAGTAGATATAGAAACCATTGTTTTACATAATTCAGGGAGACACTTCAAACTGATAGCTGAAGAATAAGACACCTGGAGTCTGCTCCTCCATTGAATAAGGTCATGGTTCATCTTCTTGTGTGGATGTGGAGATGCCGGCGTTGGACTGGGGTGGGCACAGTAAGAAGTCTTACAACACCAGGTTAAAGTCCAACAGGTTTATTTGGAATCACTAGCTTTCGGAGTGTAGCTCCTTCATCAGGTAAGTCACTCCATAAGCCAATCCTCTCAACTCCGGCATCAACCTAGTGAATCTCCTCTGCACCCCCACCAGTGCCAGTACTTCCTTTCTCAAGTAAGGAGACCAAAAATGTACACAGTACTCCAGGTGTGGCCTCACCAGCACCCTACACAGCTGCAACATAACCTCCTTGTTTGTAAACTCCATTCCTCCATCAATGAAGGACAAAATTCCATTTGCCTCCTTAATTGCTGCACCTGCAAACTACCTTTTTGCGATTCATGCACAAGGACACCCAGGTCCCGCTGCACAACCACATGCTGCAATTTGTTACCATTTAAATAACAGTCCATTTTGCTGTTATTCCTACCAAAATGGATGACCTCGCATTTACCAACATTGTACTCAGTCTGCCAGACCATTGCCCACTCACTTGAACTATCTACATCCCTCTGCAGACTTTGTGTCCTCTGCACACTTTGCTCTATCATTCATCTTAGTATCATTTGCAAACTGTTTATTATCTCTGCCACCTCATTTCCTTTCCTTAGCCCCATCATACAAAACCTCCCCAAACGTTCCCCCTTTGGCCTTACCTGAACTTATGGCCCTTGTACCCTCTCTGAGCTCACCTTATTCATGACACTTACCTCCGAGTCCCTCAACCTTATTCCCAGCAAACCGCTAACCATTCAACTTCTCTTCCTAGCTCTCACGTTAGCTGATGTTGACAGTTCTTTCTCTTCTCGTACTATCCTGCTCTGCCTCAAATCTGAAAACATCTCCTCAAAAAATCCACCTTCGTGCCCCTGGTCCTTGAAAACTACTGAGTCTCCAACTTCACTTAACCACTACAAAATCCTTGAACATGTTCCCTTCCAAATCTGCCCATCCTTTCTGGAACTCCATATTTGAATCCCTCCAGTCAGACTTTTGCCCCTGTCATTGCACTGAAATAGCCCTAATCAAATTTACAAATGACATCCTACGTGACTGTGACAAAACTATCCCCCATCATTCTTCTCAACTTTTCTGCAGCCTTTGACATGCTTTTCACACCATCCATCTCTCCAGCAGCTGGGTGGGACTGCACTCGCCTGCTTTCATGCTTATCGACCCTGTTGTAGCCGGAGAATTTCCTGCAAGTGGTATCTCTACTCATTCCTGCACCATTACCTCCGGATGTCCCAAAAATAACATTTTTAGTCAAATTACTAACACCATGAATTTGAGTTCCATGATTAATTGTTCATGCAACTGGGTTCCTAATCTCAACTGCGTTGCGATGGGAAACTGAACAAAGTCGGAATATATCTCCCTAGGGAAAAGCTGATGCTGGATCAAGGTAAAGTCAGTAAAAGTCCAAACCATCAGCCGCTTTACTGCAGGACAGGTAGGGGAAGGGTCCTGGAAATGACTTACAGTTGATGAATTTGGTGAACATAAATAATGATGAACTAGAAGAAAACTACTTACTGCTAATGTATTTTGTAATTATTTTACCTTTAATAATTGTGGCTGTTATTTTTGTCCACGTGTTGCAAAAAAAGAAAAACAGTGCAATGCAAACTGATTACAAATAAAAAATACATTAATCATTATGCTACAACTGGTCTATTTAATGATACACAAACACACATCATGCATCTATATATATTTATCCAAGCCATGGATTAAATTTGACCCACGAACGTGCATCTAGTAGCAGGGCTATAAAATCCACTAAACGAACAGCATCTGCACATCGAGAGTTTATTTATACTACCCAGCTCGGGTTTCTACACATACATAACATGATTTTAAAAAAATTTAAAAACAGCAGGACTGGACAACATCTCACAACCTCATGTTCAGTACTGTTTGGTCAGTATAATTAGCTTATCTGGCAAAATGCATCTGGTTGTCCTGAAAGTAGTGATCCTGGCAACGCCACTGTGCATCCCAATATACTGGCACTGAAACATTTAATATTCTTATATAAGGATATGCAGGGCGGCATGGCAGCGCAGTGGTTAGCACTATTGCCGTATAGCGGCAAGGATCCGGGTTCGACCCTGGCCCCGGGTCACTGACCATGCGGACTTTGCACATTCTCCCCGTGTCTGTGTGGGTCTCACCCACACAACCCAAAGATGTGCAAGGTAGGTGGATTGGCCACGCTAAATTGCCCCTTAATTGGAATTTTTGCTTAAAAAGGATATGTTAACCCTCTTCATCAACACTCTTATCCGCTTCAATTTTGAAAAAAGGTCCCTCTATTTTACTTCAAGTTACATGAATTAAGTTTCAGTAAAGTGCACATTTGAGTTGCACAAAATGAAAAAACTCTTTTATTCATGTATGTGAGGCTAACTTTTTCCAAAAGGCCACGCTCCAGAGTAGTGAGTTGCTCAAAGGTTACCTTCACAGAGGTACCATCAAAAAATAGAGCTCTGGAATGTTGGGGCTCCTCCACATAATTTACCAATCTCTTCTAAAATCAATGTCAAACATTATGAAATTTCAAATTTTCATGACTTCATGCATTCTCCTCAAGTTGTGAAGCTTACAGAAAATGGACATTCTTACATGGCTGCGATTAGAGGTTAAACTGCAAAAGAAATAGGTCAATCTTTCAGATAATGAGCCACAAATGATGGAAAAGCTTTTTCTTTTAAACAAATCCAATACCCAATCTTTCTGACCGAGCTTCCAAACCCAAACTTGACGATGAGACAAAAGCCACACAAGAACCAAAAAAGGTTTTGGGATTAGGCTAAAAAGAAAATGGTGGGAATCAAAAGGTAGAACTGGAAGAGAAATGAAGACAGTGTTAACTAGGAACAGTGGAGTAATTGTTATGTTACTGAATTAGTAATCCACAGGCCTGGACTAATGACACAGAGGCATTGGTTTAAATGTCCCCATGCCAACTGAGAAATTTAACTTTAGTCAATAAATAAATCTGTAATAAAAAGCTAATATCAGTAATGGTGACCAGGTAACTACTAGGTTATTATAAAAACCTATCTGATTTACAAATATCCTTTGGGAATGAAATCTGCTGTTATCTGCCCTCTGAAATGGCCTTGCTACGGGTAGCTCAGGATGGGAAATAAATGCTGCCCAATGATGCCCACATTCCATGGGAATGAGCATACCAAAAAGCACTTTTTTTTTACCCCTTTATATGCTCTAGTGGTTATTATTTGCATATTTACCAATCCAATAATAAATCCAGTGCTGACATTTGAGTAGTTTTATCACAATAAGAGGAGTTTATTTTAGCACCAATATGTGTGATTATGAAAACATTTTCAGAAACGGGCTGACCCGGGGAGTTTAGAATGCCCCAAAACCTGTCAACAGTCGAAAGTTTCCTCCCAAAAAATTGGTTGCCTCTTAAATAGAGTGAAAAGCAGCTACATTTTCCAAAATAGGCATACTAGAAATATTCAGATTACTACCTATATTTAAAGAATGCTAAACATTATGACAATTCATTTTGGTAATTTAGAAGTGAAAGATTATTTATTGTTGCTTTAAAAACTTACTTCTATCCTTCGCTTTATCAGACAGCAGCACTTCCACTTCTTGGTACTCCTGCATGGCATTGAGTATAATATGTCCTTCTTTATTAAAGAGGAAAAGCATTGGGATTGTGACATCATCGGTGTTCCTTCCATCACCAGCCATCTGGAAGAGGGGAGCTGTGTCACTGCTGCTTCCTTCATTGTCATCTGCCCAATAGTAAATTCAATTAAACAGCTGCAGTGTGTACCACTGGACATGCAAAATTCTCTATTCTACATAATATAGCCAACAAGTGAAGGTTGTAGGGTAAAACTGCTCCCCCTCAAGCTGTGGAGATAACACCTTCACATTCTGGCTATTTCTTCAGTCAAATCTGCGGCATTTAAAGTAAGGGATGTTAGTTCTGGAGGAATTAAACATTTTACATTTCAGGCACCTGAAACGCACCCAGGAGAGATGAAACTTCCCTGTACTTAGCCCCCAGTAATGTATTTCAGGCCCAAATTTTAATAGGGAACATAATATTTTCTCAACCAGCTCAGCACTCAAGGCACATTTTGCATAGGCTAAATGTCAAGATCTTCTAAAGGGATTTAAATAAAATAATTAAAATTTTAAATACAGCATGCTTTGAGACTGAGAACTAATGAAGGTTAACAGGGTTGAGTGAATGGGAATTGCTACAGAGTAGGATTTGAGAAACAACGTTTTAGAGGAGTTGATGTTTACTGAGGGTCGAATTGGGCAATAAATCATTAGAATCGTCAAATTGAAGTTGTCAAACGCACACATGAGAGTTTGAGCAGCAGATGGGCTGCAGGTGTTGTGATGGAGGTAGAAATCAATAGTCTCCATGATGGTGAGGAAGCTTCGCTCGAGGTTGATTAGGGGATGCAAGTTGTAAACACTCTGGTTCACCCAAGATGGAAGGGAAGGCAGGGAGCGGGATGGAATCATTGGCAAGGGTGCTGTAGATGGTGGTGGGGGTTGATGCCTTTGGCCTTCCCATTGTCTAACCAAGGAAACTGTAGCTTATGCAAGATTGGAGTTAGGAAAAGCAGACTGGCAGCAGAATGATAGTGGAAGGGTCAAGAGAAATTGGTGGAGCTCGATGTCATCACCTGACCTCAAATCCAAGGACTAAGCATGTAAATGCGGAAGAGAAGGGCAGCTAAAGATAGATCCTTGGGAGATTCTAAAAGGAACAATGCAGAGGTGGGACATACAGACATTGGTAGAGATGCTCAGCACAACTGTAAAAGCTAGAGTGAAAGCAAGTGAGCAGAGATACTGGGAAAGAGGGCTATGGATGACTGTATGGGAAGCCTGTAGCTTACAACTGTATCTTTGATGAGGGCATGCTGTAAAAACCGGTGTATAAATTATATTGCGATTGAAGATTAAAATAAAACAAGAATTAAGATGTAGCTTATAAACTGAGTATGTCATGTTCATATCAAGTTAAATCAAGGTATTCAAAAGGGGGATTGCTATCTGAAAATAATGAATCTGGAAGGTTGCAGGGAAAAGGCAGGGGAGTGGGATGAGGTTGAGTTCTCTTTCAGAGAGTCAGCGCAGGCACGATGGGCTCCTTCTGCACTATAAAAATTCTGTGATTAAATCTTTATTTAGAAACATTAATATGTAATAAATCAGAATTTCTGCAACAATCTGGTGGGGGTGTTAAATTTCTCCCTGAAACTGTATATAAATAAACAATGCATTATATCGTTATTAAGGTGAAAATAAGAATTGCATCCCTTACCAATGACAATTCCACCTAACGCCCCAGCTTTCTGTGCATTCCGTGCCTTCTCAGCAAACATGCAATGGCCTCGTTGCATCAGAGCAATTTTTCCCTTTATCCATTCAGGATTTGTTATCTCTGAACAGCCATTATAGGGTTCACATTTTGCAACAAAACCCCGTACCTATAGTGAATTTAGAAATCCAAACAAGAAAGGCACAATCAATTTTTTCCACAGTAAATGTTTTCTTTATAGGTAGTCTATATTGTCATATTAAAGTACAATTAAAGGAAAGACTGTTTTGAGGAGGTTGAGCAATAATCTGGCAGATGTCCAACTCTAACAAGGTGTAAATCTGATTCTTATAAGGTCCAATTGACAACCCTTTTCAGTTCTCAACTCGAGAGATCTGTGACAGGAAGGAGAGAGGACAAACCTAAGAATCCTGTTAGACAGTCTCCTGCAACCAGGGGCGAAATTCTCCGGAAACGGCGCGATGTCCGCCGACTGGCGCCCAAAACGGCGGCAATCAGACGGGCATCGCGCCGCCCCAAAGATGCGGAATGCTCCGCATCTTTGGGGGCCGAGCCCCAACATTGAGGGGCTAGGCCGACGCCGGAGGAATTTCCGCTCCACCAGCTGGTTCCCTGGGGAGTAGATAGTTGGAAGCATTGGGCGGAATTCTCCGGTCTCACGGTGACGCCAAAATCAGGGGCATGCCGCTTTTGCGATGCACTGCCTCCTCAAAAACGGCGTACTCTAGGAATATGCTGCACGCCGTATGGACGGCCTCAGGACGTTACATGAGGCCCTCCCCCCGATGCTCCGCCCCCGATAACGTGGGGTCTCATGCTATTTTTGGTCGGGAACTCGGTGTGGCGACTGGGGACTGAGTCCAGCACCGCCACGGTTGGGGGGAGCCGATCCGTGGGCAGGGAGGGCTTTAGAGGGACTGAGGGCACAGGTGGGGAGTGGTCCGGGGGTGGTGAACCTGGTCAAAAGGAGGAATTATTTGGCAGGCCGGGTCCTTGCACAGCGCAGCCACTGCAGGCCACCACCATGCGCATGCACGGCCACGGACCTGGCAATTCTCCGGCCGGCAGCACAGTAGCTTCACAGCTCCAGCGTCCCAGGTTCGATTCCCGGTTTGGGTCATTGTCTGTGCGGAGTCTGCACGTTCTCCCTGTGTCTGTGTGGGTTTCCTCTGGGTGCTCCGATTTCCTCCCACAGTCCAAAGATGTGCAGGTTAGGCGGATTGGCTATGCTAAATTGCGCTTAAGTATCCAAAAAAGGTTAGGTGAGGCTACTTGGTTACGGGGATAGGGTGCTCTTTCCAAGTGCCGGTGCAGACTCGATGGGCCGAACGGCCTCCTTCTGCACTGTAAATTCTACGATAACTAAGTATCGGCAGCTAGAGCTGGGTGCTCTATGCTGTGTGCCTGCTAGCCCCCCCACCAGACGGGGGATCAGTAGCTGTTTTGCACCATTTTTTGGGTCGTTAAAGGCCACCGTCCCCATGCCGGTCAGCACTCAGTCGCAGAATTGGAGAATCCAGCCCATTGTGTTTCAGCTTGGTAAGGTGATGTAACTAATGGGAGGAATCACAGACTGAAGCAGTCACGTGTTAAGGCTCAGAATTTTAGATTGGGATGTGCATAGAAGTCAAACATCTGTTCTTAATACAGTTAAGTTAAAGATGTTTCTGTTAACAGATTAGCAGTTTCTTTCCAAGCAGTTCAGTTAGTTGGGAGCTGTAAATCACGCTATGAAGGCAGTTTCTGAAGACTTCAGCTAGATATCCTGCATTGTTCTGACAGGGTCAGGTTTCTTTCTTTAAAAATCTCTCTTTTTCAAAGTGGAGTTTCAAGACGTCTCTGTACAACAAGTATTCCTGAGTGTTAACTGTATTTAAAAGTGGATTGGGATTGGAGTTGGTTCTGTTGTTTATGTGGAAGTAAAGACAGCAGTTAAGGGTTATTGTGCCACTGCATTGATTAGCATTGGTTAAGGGGTAATTGTAAACTATTTTCTTGTGTGAGGTTAAAGATATTTTAATACTTTGTTGATAATAAATTTTAATTTTAATGTACCATATCCCTATTTTGTGTGAAATTATTCTTGGAGCGAGGTATTCTTTCTTCACGATCATACAAAATCAAAATTAAATATTGGGGTTATGTCCAGTATCCTAGCCACTCTTGGAGTCTGGTCTGGGATCGTAATAACTGCTGTAACTTCGACAAAAAACTTATGTTGTTTTGCATCACAGTGGTGATTGGGACATCGCGCCGTTGGGGGAGAATTTCGCCCCTGATTAGCAAATAAAAATAATATCCAAAAACAATACTGCAAGTTTTCAGAGAAAAACCAGTAGCATTTAAAACTGGATTGGTTATGTTGGGGGGCAGGGGGAGTGGGGCGAGGTGGGAGTGGGTATCTTTACAATAGAAGTAGTGCGCTGGAATGTTACCACCATCAGAAGTTTAGCTGAAGTGAATTGTGATGGAACAATTGTGTTTGAAGAGGGTGCTACTGGAGTCATTTACAGGGGCAGCATTTTGTCCCAACAAGATGTCCATTTGCTTGTACAAACATTTACTGTCTGTACATAAAAGAGTTACAATTGGAATAACAGATATCCAAAGTGGGCAATTTAAGGGTTTTGAAGTCAAAACTCAGGCAGAAGGCTGAAGAACTTTATTTTTCGCCCTCCTCTTTTAGCATTCTGTACATAAAGCTAAGTGTTAAAGTGGAAAATAAAGCTTAGGAGCCATGCTGCTCTTTACAACTTCATACAGTGTGGTCGCATCATGATTCCCTACAGTCACAACTCTAGCTGCAGTCATAACTCCAGGGCAATTTCTGAGTGGAGGTCACAAGATTCCCCAGCAAGAGGGAGGGAAATATTGGACAGCACATAATATGTATTCTCTACAGCAGTACTGAGGGAGGCCTGCGAGAACATCAACAGATGCACCGTGTTCTACATGGATTAGCTGGTGGAAAGAAAATACAAACTGATGTTCCTCGAAACTAGCCAACATGCTTGTGTCACAGAGTGCTAGTGAATAGGCCCATGGCCACATTCCACGATGATAAATACTGCATTTTATATCTTCCGTGATTTCTTCAGGTCTATGTGTAAAATAAGCCAACAAAATATGGGCTAATACACATGGGTTGCTTTTAAAAAATAATTTAGGCTTTTGCCAGTGATGGAGAAATAAATACTTTTTCAATTTCTCAACACCGTGCATCAACTTCAAGAATGGACACTAAAGCTTCATTGTCACTGTCCCAGCCATGTGTCTTAACACTCTCAACACCTCAGAAAAGCAACTTGGAGAGTCTTAACAGTCTGAATTATTTTCACTTCACTTGCGTTATGACTGCAGAACAGTCCGTAAAAAAGTACAATTAAATTCCATTACATAATATTTAAAAGCGAACTATCTATTAAAAAAAAACTAGCTATGCCACAACATATTGAAATGGAATGTCACATGCATATTTTAAGATGGTTGTTAAACAAATTTAAAGGTATTAAATATGGAAAAGATAAAATATTTAATACGTTGATTTCAGATAAATCAAATTATTCTAACACATTTTAACTGTATGATAATCTAAGTGAATTTTTTATACATGGGTAAATAATATATTAATATTTAAACATTGGTCAGTTTTAGAAGATACATACCCCACTGGTAATTTTAGAAAGCTCCGTTCCAAACTGTGCTGGTCCAGCAGTAAGTACCATTCTACCAAGGAATGGGTGGGAAATAATTTGGACAGCTCGGGGTGGCAGCTGTTCCTTCTGCTGCTGACTGGACAATTCAATCATCTCCTGCATAAAGCGCAGGCCATCCTCAGCATCATGTGCACTGGCTGCCTGGGGGAGGAAAAAAGCAATATACTGTTCATTCATTACAGGATTCATTCTTCCCTTGACAGAAAACATAGTACTGTAGCAACTTGACATTCTCGCTTTCACTTTCATCTCTTGAAGATGCAGTGTCCAATTGCTAGCTTACAAACAAAATTGCTTTCCTCTATATCTGGTTGCAAGTAGGTTTGCACATATTTCCTCTTTTTCTTCCGATTCCCTGACTTGGCCTCCTTATTGTAAGAGAATAGTCCTGAAGCACTGGCAGAGATGAGCGTGTGAATTTGTTCTATGTACTTCATATTTCCTTTGCAGAATGCAAAGCACAAGAGATCCTAATTTTCTATTATTATAACCTATCTAATGCAGCTTTGCACATATTTTACAATTAGTAATGAAAACAAGTTTGTTGATCTGTTTTTATTTCCACTTCATTCTTTAATCACATGAAGTAATATTTACCCAAATATAATTCAATTGTCATTATTTACAATTCACCCCACAGAGTTTTATGTATTCTGTTTTTCCTATTTCCATTTTACAAATTATTTTCCACCTATTTTCATTCATTCTAACATTTCCCTTTGGATTAATATTTTATTTGGCGCCTTTACGGGTACATCATACTGCAGCAATTTCACCTGGTTTGCATGTTGAACCAACTGGACTCTGCCATCTTTCAGGTGAATTAAACTGACTCCCATTTTCTTCAGTAACTCTAGGTGTTCAGGATTGTTGGCCATAAAATCCCTGGCCCTCAAATGTGACCTGGTCCCAGGTTCATCACCACCTCCCTCTCTGCAAAAAACAAAACACAAACACACAAGGAATTTAATTCTCATCAGCTAAATAAAGTAATAATAATAAAGTAATGAACCATTCTGTACAGTATGCCCCTTTAGAAAATTACCTCAGCAAAGGCAATGATATATATATAGGAATACTCATTAGCTTTGACTTGAATTAGATTTGTACAAATATAAACAAATTAATCCCAAATCTGATTTTAAAGAAAATGAAAAAAAATGTATTTATCAACTCATCAATAAAAGCATAATCATTTGCTGAATAAAAATGTATTAAAAATAAGTTCACTCTATACTGAAACACAGGTCCCTAGTGTAACTTACTATACTAAGCCATTTTATTTTCTTTATTATTGAAAATGCTTTTGTTCTAATAGTCTGCTCAAAATAAATAATTTGGCAAGCAGTACATTTGCAAAAACAAGATATAACACATTAAATGATTGCCAATGTAGTAATGTCCTTAGTCTTTAAAATAGGCTACTTGTAAACACGTACAATTCAGTATAATAATAATGATACACACTGGTGAAGTGCTTAATGTTCATTTAAGTTAGAGTAATGTTTTTATTCAAAAATAGAGCCAATTGGAAAAGATCAAACTTTAATCAGATTTTGCACAAACAATCTCAGAGTTTAGGAACAGAAGTAATTCTTACAGTCGGATGTTGGCCTTTGGGCAAGTTTTGTCCACCACATTTTTAAAAGGTTCACGAATGCTGCTCGCGTAGGAGGGATCATTTGGAAATAGAACCTGTGTATTAGGGCAAGACCAGTCAAAGTTGCTGTCATCCAAATCTATGTAACCTGCCGTCTAGAAGGAAACAGAAAAGAATTAATGAATGGTGGAGTTTGGGACTTTTGTTCAGTAGTCTGCCTTTGGCTGTATGAAGCTGGAGGAAAGGGACCCATTATTGGTCCTGTTTTCCTAGCTTCAGGCATGACGCATGCTTCACTTTCTCAGTTTGAAGGCCCATATTTGAAATGGTGCGAGTGTTTGTGCACTTGTGAATGTGTTATGGGTCTTTCTCCCTAGAAGGCTGAGGTGAAACACAGTTTGCTGTAAGGGAAATAGAGAAACTTAATGGCTTTGATTGCTCCAAGATCTCCATTTGGAAGAGCATGGCCAAGGTGTGCACTGGACAAAGCCCATTTTTACCAGTATCTAAATAGTCACGGAAAGAGAAGTTTTCCAAAGTCAGAATTGGATAACGTTTAGTGAAAGCTGTGACATTCAACTTCTGTGCTACACTCCATTTCCTAAGAATGGGTTGTCCATGTTATAACCCAAAGTTTAATGCAAGTTTACTGTGACAGCGGATGGCATGAAGGACACTTCTGAGTGCAGACTAGAACTCATCAGTGGAGACCCAGAAGGAGTTGATTTTGTTTTTGCCAAGAAGCTAGTTTACTTCAGTGATGCCATGCATTCAAGAGACTTGTAATGAGAATCTGTGGAAGGAAGCAGCCACTCTAAAGCAGAGATAGTGACAACATGCTGAGGAAACCTGCCGTACATACTCAGTCAGTCGTACATTCTTGTGATTCAAAACCATCTGGATTTGTCTGTGAAGTTTTGTAGAAGGACAGCACACCACAGCGCATGGATCTCCTGTAGTTGCATTGTCCAATGGCAATGTTTGATGTGTAGTATCCCCAGCCTGGTTTAATGATTTGAAACCTGTTGCAGGAGTACCCTTTGCTCTGGTGTGCTCAGTGCTATTTCAAAATCAGTGCACCAGAGTTCTTCCAAAATCACACATCCGGCTTCCTTTCTGTATATACATGACTACTGCACATATGCAGCCAGTGAAAAGGCAGTCCATGTTTTTGTGCATCTGGCGAGTCCTTCCCCACTGTCTTGAAAGAATTATATAGACAAATAAATGCTAGATAAACCCAATGGTAGGGTGAGCCCTGATTTTGCTCACCGCCTGAACCAAAATGTCATTGCAGCAGGAGCTGTTTCATTTTGCTGCCTGTAATAACTTTGACAAGACGCAGGGATTGCAACTTTGCTCCAAAAGGATTGCAAGAGCTCTGGATCTTGTTATTAGAGGTAGCTTTTAAAGTGGCATTAATTTGTAGAATCCTATAGAATCGGCAATGGTATGATCTTTGCAATGTAGGTATTCCTCCTTGTGTATTTCTACTATCCACTAACACATTAAAAATATACACAAGTTCCTATCCCAACACATTAAGCAGCAGTTGCACAATTTGGTGACATGGAATAATGTAAATACACATTAGCTGATGTCATGTGACCTTTTTCCACTAAAGCAGCAAGTTTTGAATTGTCTAGCCGATCATGACCATTAGTTACAGGATTTTTTTCAATGTACAGAATTATACTGGACATGCAGGTCAGAGAGCATTCAAACAAGATACATTAAGATTTTTTGGACAGGATTTTCTTCCTTATAAATCCTGGGGCCGTCTCAGCAGAAAATTGCAGCAAATTTTGTCTTGGATGCCACCAGGGATGTTTCAACTCCAAACTACATATGGATTTGGGTCAGGGAGAAGGTTAATGTGCTAATTACACCTGAAACCCATCTCCAACCCTCCCCTTTCCTGCTCCAAGGTGGTGGGTTGGCCTTTCAAAATGATAATGAAGCTACAGGAGGTTCGCTGCCATTTTCCATTTAAAATTTAACAGTGGACAACTAGGTTTCTCTGAACCTTTGGAAATCTGACAGCTAAACCCAGTCGAGGTCTGTCAAATCCAGGAGGCAAGTGATTTCCTACTTAGTTGTTGGATCCAGCGTTCCAGTAGGGACAGCAAACGCCCTCCGTCCTGCCACCACTCTTCCAATCTCCTCGACTTTCCTCCAAGGTCTCAGATGCTCCTCGACCATCTCCTGCCATGAGGCCTCAGACACTTTCAATCCACTGAAGCCTCCAATTTCCCAACTCCTTCCTCCAAGCCCTTTTGCTACTCCCTGCAGACATCTCTTGTCGTGCAGCCTCCTCTCGACTGTTTCTCATCCAACAAGAAGCCAGGCCTGTCAGTGAAACTGTTTTTCGGGTTGGGAACCTGTCAATGGCATCATATGCAGCTGTGGAGGGTTGTAGAGTGCAGGAATCCAAAATTTGCCGATCTCTCCCACATTCCACAGCTCCCCAAAACATCAAATCAAAAGTATTGTGGCGTTGCTTTTTATAACAGCTCATTAACCACATGCAAAGAGGTAAAAATATCATCCACCAGGTAGGAGAGAAAATTGTAACTGTACATTTCAATGATAATCACGGAGTAAAATTAAGCTATGCTGAAAAAGAAAAACTATTTGAAAAGTGTATTTTAACCACTAAATCAATTTTCTCAGATGGAGTATACTGTATCCAGGTTGCAAAATAAGTCCAGTAAATCTTTCCATGTTATCACACCCACCATTATCTTTAACTCACAGGCACCTCTGAACTTCCACAGCACTCGTGTTTTCACCTACCTGATTATTCCTATACTTGGTAAAGTTTGTAGAGAGCCAAAGTGGTAATAGATGGGCTTCAGTGGTGAAGATATAATCCTCAACATCAAAGAGGATATCATCTTTCTCCGCAAAGAGCAGGTACAGATATTTAAACATTTCAGCCAAGAAAAAGGAATCCATTCTGTATAACACAGAAGAGGAACAATTAGAAATTAATTCTAAATCGATGACTCGAGTGATGAACAAAGAACAAAGAAAAGTACAGCACAGGAACAGGCCCTTCGGCCGTCCAAGCCTGCGCCGACCATGCTGCCCGTCTAAACCAAAAACGTCTACACTTCCGGGGTCCGTATCCCTCTATTCCCATCCTATTCATGTATTTGTCAAGTTGACCCTTAAACGTCACTATCGTCCCTGCTTCCACCACCTCCTCCGGCAGTGAGTTCCAGGCACCCACTACCCTCTGTGTAAAAAGTTTGCCTCGTACATCTCCTCTAAACCTTGCCCCTCGCACCTTAAACCTATGCCCCCTAGTAAAGTGATGGATTTTTCTATATTGATGTTTTGGTAGCTGTCACTCTTGGTCATTGGGCAAAAAACAGTTTAGCAGCCACACGGCACCCTATTGAGTGATGGCATTTGATAAAGTTCTGCACAAGATATTATTTGCAAAAATGAGAGCACAGTGAATTAGAAATAACCTTACAACATGGTGGTTGGTAACTGATTAAAAAGAAGGTCGAAAGTAAGGATAACAATAACATACTCCGATTGGCAGAATGTGACAAGCACTGTTCTCCAGGGATCTGTACTGAACCCTCAGCTTTTCACCATATGTGTTAAAGACTCAAATGAAAGAATAGAGGGGGCTATTCTCCGCGGCGCAGACCAAGTGCCCGCGCCATCGTGAAAGCCGTCGCGTTTCACGATGGCGCAAACAGGGCCCGGGCACGACCGGGCGCTGGAGCGGTTCACGCCACTCCAGCGTCCTTAGATACCGCGCCAACCCGTGCATGCGCAGTTGGGGCAGCCCAATCCTGCGCATGCAGGATGTACGAGGCATGTTTTTTTTACACAGAGGGTAGTGGGTACCTGGAACTCGCTGCCGGAGGAGGTGGTGGGCCCCAATCGCGGGCCAGACCCCATCGGAGGCCACCCCGGTGAAGGAGTCCCCCTCGCCACCCCCCCCCCCCCCCCCACAGGCCGCACCCCCAGCGTTCCTGCAGAGTTCTCGCCGGCAGCGACCAGGGGTGGACGGCGCCGGCGGGAACCTGTCGTGTCGTAGCGGCCGCTCGGCCCATCCGGGCCGGAGAATCGGCGCTCGCCAGTTCTCCGAGCGCCCCGGTGTGAATCATCGCCGCTGGTTTCCGGGGGGGGGGGGGGGGGGGGGGGAAGGTGGGAGAATCGCGTGCGGGGGTCGGGGCGGCATGGCGCGATTTGCGCAGCGCCCCGGCGATTCTCCCACCCGGCCGGGGGTGGGGGGGGGGGGGGGGGGAAGAGAGAATCGTGCCCAGAAAGCTGTATATATAAATTTGCAGATGACATTAAGTTAGGAGACATAGCAAGTTGTGTAAATAGGAAGGAAAAAAATGAATTGACTAAGAAAGTGGGTAAAAGTACGGCTGGTGGGCGTTCAATGCAGATAATTGGGTGATCTCCCACAAAGGACCCGAGAAAGATAACATTGGAATGTTTTCTTGATGTTGAGAACTGGAAAACATGGAGGAACAGTGGGATTTAGATGCCCATGTACACAAATCACTAAAAGCTAATGAGCATTAACAAAGGCTTTAATCTCAAAGAGATTAAAATTCAAAAGTGAGAAATGATGCTTCAGTTTAACAGAGCCTTGGTTATGTCCAATCTGGAGTACTGCATTCAGTTTTGGGTAACAGGCCACAGAGAAGATTTGTTGGGTTTAGAAGTGACACACACTTTAAACGATACCAGAGCTGGTTGCATAAACTTTGCTTTAGTTATACTTCTTCCAAAGTCATGTCCATCAATAAGCATATCCATAGGGAGGTACACTTATGGTAACAATTTCTAACGTAAAAACAGTTGATCAAAATTCTGAATTTTGTGGCTTCCTTGCTTAAATTGAATTTTCCCAGCCCCAGCAACTATCTTATTGGTGTTCAGACTTAGAAATAACGATCACTGCCACTAACCAAAGAACTGCACACTGACAGAGTCCATAACTGAAGTCAGAAGAGAGTTGTTGGATGTCCCTTGAGAATCAGAATGGTTGCTGTCCAGACCATAGAATTGCTACAGTATAGATGGAGGCCATTCGGCCCATCGAGTCTGCACTGGCCCTCTGAAAGAGCACCTTACCTAGGTCAATTCCCCCACCATAGCCCCATTACCCCACCTAACGTGCACATCTTTGAACACGAAGGGGCAATTTAGCATGGCCAATTCATCTCACCTGCACATCATTGCACTGTGGGAGGAAACCGGAGCACCCGGAGGAAATCCAAGCTGGCAAGGGAAAAATGTGCAAACTCCACACAGTCACCCAAGGCCGGAATTGAACCGGGGTCCCTGGCACTGTGAGGCAGCAATGCTAACCACTGTGCCGACAAAATAGAAACATTCTTCAAAAACATGATCATAGTGAAAGAAAAACTACTGGAAACTGAAATTATTCTACGGTTTCAACTATCTTCATTCATACATTTTTGTGAATTACACTAGTTTCCCTTCCTCTGGCAAAATAACTGCTTTGTGGTCATAAACATTTAGTAGGTGGTAAAATATCTGACCTGTCTTCATGACTTCCTGTACGAACATCTTTCATTGCTGCAAAGCCACATGGTACACGAGCATACTTATTCAGGTTCTCAATGATGGTCTTTCCCACTTCCAAGTAATATTTGTCACCTGTAGCCTGTTTGTAAGATAACAGACACTTAAACTTGAATCAGATCAATATTAAACATTTCATGTCAGCTACTTGCTCATTGACACCATATGTTTCGATGAGTTTGCTGGAAATCTTCCACTTTTGGATATCAATCAAAAAAAATAATAATGCACTTTAAAAAAAAAAAAGATACAAAATTCCATCAAATAAAAACAGAAATGTACCTTGTATAGGAAGTAGGTACTTTCAGCAAATTCAGGTCTGAGAGGATGCTGAGCCCAGTGAACCCTAAAATCAGTAGTAAAAGCCTAGAAAACAAGATCAAAAATTTTCAACTAAGAAATTCTGATTTTACGGAACAATGTGGAGATTTTTTTTTTAAAACAGAATTCAACTTATGCAATTTTAGACATCAATGGTCACATCATTTGATACATTAGTTATTTACAGTTTGATTATTAATTTAGTCTCTTAAGTGCAAGGGCCCTTCTTGTTAACTCCCTTATTTACTATTTCTTTCATTTTTGTTATCATTTTTGATCCATGGGTGGAGACATACCTTTAAGTTGAGCAGGGGAATTGAGGAACTCAAAAGTTGCAAAATAGTACACTGTGCTACGAAGATTTAGATTTTGAACTGAAGAACTCAGACTTTATGGCACCCGAGAGATTGGAGGGATTTGCTTTGATTGGCGGCCAAAGCATTGGCCAAGGACCATATTCTGCCTGGCAACAGACAGTGATTGGGTGTTTTCAGAGAACACAGAGAGAAAGCTCCTGGATGTTGAGAAGAGGTTGTGCTTTGCTCTCTTTCTCCCAAATGTTTCCTGCCTGCTGCTTATAATAATAACCTTTATTGTCACAAGTAGGCTTACATTAACATTGCAATGACGTTACTGTGAAAAGCCCCTAGTCGCCACATTCCGGCGCCCGTTCGGGTACACAGAGGGAGAATTCAGAATGTCCAATTCACCTAATAGCATGTCTTTTGGAACTTGTGGGAGGAAACCGGAGCACCCCGAGAAAACCCACTCAGACATGGGGAGAACGTGCAGACTCCGCACAGATAATGACCCAGCCGGGAATCGAACCTGGGACCCTGGCACGGTGAAGCCATTATGCTAACCACTATGCTACCATGCTGCCCGTGCTTCTGAGTTGGCAGAGACGTCTCGAGACCCTGATGAATCAATAGTTAATCATAGGTCATAGAAGATCATAGAATTTACAGTGCAGAAGGAGGCCATTTGGCCCATCGAGTCTGCACTGGCCCTTGGAAAGCCATCACAGACTGAAAGCAAAGACATATCCAGCTGGAGGCCTAGACTGTAGAAAAATCTAACTGGAAGACGTCCATCTGAAACAGAAACTTTTATCCTTTTACTTTTAGTATTATTTCTTACACCTCTCTGTCTGTCTTGTGTGTATGTAGCAAGTGGAGCGAGTTAAAATGAGAAATTAGATCGTAGTTAAGCAGTTGTATTTGCTGCCTATTTAATCATAGTTATTGTTATTAATAAGAGTTAATTGTGTTTAAATCTACAAACCTGGTGACTGTAGTTATTGGGCAGCTAAAGTCCAAAGATTTTGGGTATTATTAAAATGAAGAGTTAATTGAATTGGGTTGTGACTCCGGGTTAAGTGGGGCTGGAACTGACTGCACACTAGCCCAGGGTCGTAACATAATTAATTTGCACAGTTAAACTTGAATTTATAAAACTCCTTCACTGCAACATTAGCCCTTAAGAGGTATTCCTATTAGTTTCCACTCCAACAACTTTCTTCACAAACATGAAAATATTTCTCCTAAATTAAGAGGTTTTGTGAAGGACTAAAACTCAGTGCAAGGCAGCAGCGAGAATGAAAAGAGTAAATGTGACCACAAAACAGAATCAGGTAGTAATGTAAGGTGACCACAAACTTGGTTTTTAAAAGGCTTCAGTTGTAGTAAGAAGGAAAGACTGAAGGATTAAAATGTTAGTTACAGTGGGAGATTTAGAGATCTACGGTGAACCGTTGTGCAGTGGTTATGTTACTGGATGAGCAATCAAGAGGCCTGGATGAATATACCAGAGAAAGCCAGTTCAAATTTTACCACGGTGGTTTGAGAATTTGAATTTATTAATCAAAAGTAAAATGCTGCTATCAATGCCATGAAGCTGTCAGATTGTTTTAAAAACCCACTGACTCACTAATATTTTTTAGGGAAGGAAACCGGACATCCTTACCGTACCTATAATGGGACTCAAGTGTGCAAAGTATAAATATGGCAGCAGTGCAAGAAAATGCACCTAAACAATAAATACTGGCCTTGTCAGCAATACCCATTTCCATAGGATAAATATTTAAAAATTGGAGCTTAGTAGAACAAGAGACTAAGTTCAGAAAACCATTAATGGTGTGGTATAAGTGAACTACTGAAAGAGAAAAAAAGGTACTGAAGATAGAGATTAGAGGGAAGGGATGAGGCAGAAATCACTTGGCAACGAAGACTTCATTGTTTCCTTCCCAAGAGAGAAAAATAAAAATAGACATCTTTCAGAAGTGTCCCCAGGTATTCATCTAAAATAAATTACTTTGCAATGTACTCACTGTTATGTCAGCAAATGCGGTAGCCATATTTCATACAGTTAAATTGCCTATACTAGCATCTCACTGTTTGTTTCCGATGGCATGGTTCAATGAATTAACATGGGAATGAGAAGTCCCTTGCCCAAATCATAGAGTGCTATAGTACAGAAGGAGGCCATGTCATGTATTTGAAAGAGCTACCCGATTTCACCAACACCCTTTAACATCTACATTCAATAAAGTGAAAGAAAGGAAGACCAGCTAAAGATTTAGATACCAAACTGACAAAAGAAACACCCATTGAAGGGAACAAAATATGTCAGTTGAAGCGGGCTGGGACTTCTGTCAAAGTTGCAGATGTGGCAGACGAGGGGCGAAATTCTCCGGAAACGGCGCGATGTCCGCCGACTGGCGCCCAAAACGGCGCCAGACGGGCATCGCACCGCCCCAAAGGTGTGGAATGCTCCGCATCTTTGGGGGCCGAGCCCCAACATTGAGGGGCTAGGCCGACGCCGGAGGAATTTCCGCCCCGCCAGCTGGCGGAAACGGCCTTAGTTGCCCCGCCAGCTGGCGCGGAAATAACATCTCCGGGCGGCGCATGCGCGGGAGCGTTAGCGGCCGCTGACAGTTTCCCACGCATGCGCAGTGGAGGGAGTCTCTTCCGCCTCCGCCATGGTGGAGACAGTGGCGGAGGCGGAAGGGAAAGAGTGCCCCCACGGCACAGGCCCACTCGCGGATCGGTGGGCCCCGATTGCGGGCCAGGCCACCGTGGGGGCACCCCCCGGGGTCAGATCGCCCCGCGGCCCCCCCCCCCCAGGACCCCGGAGCCCGCCCGCGCCGCCTTGTCCCACCGGTAAGGTAGGTGATTTCATTTACGCCGGCGGGACAGGCAATTTATCGGCAGGACTTCGGCCCATCCGGGCCGGAGAATCGAGCGGGGGGGCCTGCCAACTGGCGCGGCGCGATTCCCGCCCCCACCGAATATCCGTAGCTGGAGACTTCGGCAACCGGCGGGGGCGGGATTCACGCCAGACCCCGGTGATTCTCCAACCCGGCGGGGGGTCGGAGAATGTCGCCCGAGATTTGTAAACCACTAATGCAAAATTGACATCACATAAAAAGTCAAAGAAAGAACAATCAAATATTCCAAACTTTATCTATTAATCAGCAATTCCACTGACATTAAAAGTCTTAAAGAAACAAAACAAAGTCAAACAAATGAAAGTACTGGAAAGTTCTGCTACCTCTGGCAAGAAGTTGTGTTTTTTTGTAACTTGGTACAACATCTCGTGTGTCTCTATGGCAGGGCGGATATCTCCCTTCAGCACCTAAACAATAATAAACCACATCGCATGTTATAAAGACTGAGCTGCACATACTAGAAACTTATTCATAACGTACCAACTCATAGACACATCAAATATCAATGGAAAATGTTAGAAATACGAACCATGAGCCATCACCAATCAGAAATAGTTAATGTTGAGTGCAACCCAAAACACTAACTTTTCTGTTTGTCTTTACTGAAGTTCTTGAACAGTTTGACATAAAGAGTGAGGAGGCATTGGCGGTTTTGGGAGGGCTTAAAAGTGGACATATCCCCAGGTCCAGATGAGTTGTGTCCCAGGCTGCTGTGGGAAGCAAGGAGGAAATTATAGGAGCTCTGACCAAAATGTTTAATTCCTTTCTGGCCTCAGGGGAGATGTGGGAGGAATGGAGGACAGCTAATGTGGTTCCACTTTTCAAGAAGGGAGAGATAAACCAGGAAATTACTGACTGAGAGTATCAGTCATAGGGAAACTATTGGAGTAAATTCTGAAGGAGAAAATTAATCTCCACTTGGAAAGGTAATGTTTGATCGGGGATAGTCAGCATGGCTTTGTCAGAGGGAGGTCATGCCTTACAAATTAGGTTGAATTTTTAGGGAGATGATCAGATATATAGATGAGGGTGGCGCAGTTGAGGTAGTTCATATGGATTTCAGCAAAGCATTTGACAGGTCCCACATGGGAGACTGATAAAGGTAAAAGCACATAGGATCCAGGGCAAGTTGGATCCAAAACTGGTTTAGTGGCAGGAGACAGAGAGTGGTGGTAGAAGGCTCTTTGCATGACTGGAGACCGGTGTTCAGTGGCATACCGTATGGATCAGTGCTAGTTCCCTTATCATTCATGATATAACGATATAGGAGGAAAATGTGAGTGGGATGATAAGTAAGTTTGCAGATGACATGAAGATTGGCAGGGCGGATAATAGTGAGGACGAAGGTCTTCGGTTGCAGGAAGATGTAGACAGGTTGGTCAGATGGGCAGAACAATAACAGATGGAATTTAGCCCTGTAAACTGCAAGGTGATTCACTTTAGACGAGTAACAAGACAAGGATGTACTCAATGCATGGCAGGACACTAGGAAGCTCAGAGGAACAGAGGGATCTTGGGGTGCTAGTCCACAGATCCATGAAGGCGGCAGGCCAGGTTAATAGAGTAGTTAAGAAGGCATACAGGACACTTGCTGTTATCAGTCATGGCATAGATTATAGGAGGTTATGTTGGAGCTGTAAAAAGACTTTGCTTGGGCCACAGCTGGAGTGCAGTGTGGAGTTCTGGTCACCTCACTATAGGAAGGTTGTGATCGCACTGAAGAAGGTGCAGAGGAAATTCACCAGGATCTTGCCTGGAATGGAGCATTTGAGCTATGAAGAGAGGCTGGATTAGCTTGGGTTGTTTTTGTTAGGCAGAGAAGGCTAAGAGGGAACCGGATTGAGGTGTACAAGATATTTTTGATATTTTGAAGGGTATGGACAGGGCGGATAGGAAGCAGCTGTCCCCCTTAGTTGAAAGGTCAATAACGAGGGGCATCATTTTAAGGTGAGGGGCAGGAAGTTTAGAGGGGATTTGAGGAAAAACCTTTTCACCCAGAGGGTGGCGGGAGTCTAGAATGCACTGCCTGGGAGGTTAGTAGAGGGAGGGAACCTCAGGATCTTAAAAAAGTACACGGATGAGCAACTGATAACATACGTCATGACATTCATGGCCATGGACCAAGTGCTGGGAAGTGGGATTACTGTAAATGTATTAGTTTTGTTGGTGCAGACTTGAAGGTACTGTATCAGAAGTACTGCCTCTTCTGTACTGTACCATTCTATGATGCTGTATGAATTACTGTGTATTCCCAGCATTTTCTGTTTCACGTTTCCAGTATGTTCAGTCTTTCTTTCCATGTATTAAATAAAATTCAATTCACACTCAGATTATATCAACTTCATTTTATAAATTTCAGCTGATCTAATTGTAAAGAAATGTTCGATCACCCTTCAGCTAAACAGTGATAAATACAATCGCTTACAAGCAGCTGTTAATAGCTAGCCAGCTGAGATAAGACCATAACACACAGGAGCAGTATTAGGCCACTCGGCTCATTGAGTCTGCTCCGCCATTCAATCATGGCTGATATTTTTCTCATCCCTATTCTCCTGCCTTCTCCCCATAACCCCTGATCCCCTTATTAATCAAGAACCTATCTATCTCTGTCTTAAAGACACTCAGTGATTTGGGCCTCCACAGCCTTCTGTGGCAGAGTTCCACAGATTCACCACCCTCTGGCTGAAGAAATTCCTGCTCATCTCTGTTTTGAAGGATCGTCCCTTTAGTCTGAGATTGTGTCCTCTGGTTCTCGTTTTTCCTACAAGTGGAAACATCCTCTCCACGTCCACTCTATCCAGGCCTCACAGTATCCTGTAAGTTTCAATAAGATCCCCCATCATCCTTCTAAAGTCCAACACATACATCCCAGAGTCCTCAACTGTTCCTCATACGACAAGCTGTTCATTCCAGGGATCATTCTTGTGAACCTCCTCTGGACCCTTTCCAAGATCAGCACTTCCTTCCTTAGATACGGGACCCAAAACTGCTCACAATATTCCAAATGGGGTCTGACCAGAGCCTCATACAGCCTCAGATGTATATCCCTGATCTTGTATTCTAGCCCTCTCGACATGAATGCTAACATTACATTTGCCTTCCTAACTGCCAACTGAATCTGCACATTAACCTTAAGAGAATCTTGAACAAGGACTCCCAAGTCCCTTTGTGCTTCTTTTTTCCTAAGCATTTCCCCATTTGGCTGCAAGTCATGTATCAATGTTTCACCCACTTCATGAAAAACGACAAGACAAAGCTGGGAAGGTTGAAGAAGTGCAATTATTTCCTTTGATACAAGATATCAATAAGACACTGTCACCATTCAGCCTCTGAGGGCACATGATACATTTCACATTATTCTGCAGAGGAAAGTAATCATATATAAACTACTCACTGCACAAAAAAAACTTAAGGGTTGCCAATACAAGTTCTACTCAGATATAAATTAAGCTGGGAGGGCAGTATCTGAATCTCAGAGGTCATATGGTGTCATAAACCAAATGATGAAACATGTAATAACAGAAAATGCTGGAAGTACTCAGCAGGTTGTAAGCATTGGTGGCAAGAGAAACAGAAGTTCTGACAAAAGATCATCAACCTGAAATGTTATCTCTCTCTTCTCGCTCCACAGATACTGCCTGACCTGCTGCGTATTCCCAACATTTTCTGCTTTTATTACAGGCTTCCTGGATCTGCAGTATGATGGTAAAGTTTACGTTGCTTATAGATGTCACCTGGACCAAAGATTATATCGCAACCTACAAATGACTGTCCAGTTATGTGTCACTTTTGTATTTGATAATACTATAAACAAAGTGCTGTCTTCAATTGCCCGAGCACCATATTGAAATGCAATTGACGGCACTTTCAGAACACAAGTGTCAATAATAGGACAAAAATGTCCATAAATCTAACAAGAAACTTACTGAAAATATAATGAGTTTCTCATCATTGCCACAAAGATTAAATTGGCCAGATAAAACATACAGGCAAGTCGACAACAAGAATTCATCTGATACTTTTCAATTCTTGCATGCGACAGTAGTTGTTTCTCCAACTTTTCTACCACTTTAGGGCAAACACACTATTTAACCAACAGCCTGATAAAATCAGTTTATTCTGAGCAACAATGTTTTCCCACAATTTCTCAGGATATCTGTAAACCTCTCTTACTCCAATTCCATGTAACAGCCGCTGGGGCTCATATACTGCATTGGTCAAAGTTCACTGAATAGAATTTCACCTACCATTGCTGTTCACCTGACAGATTTTATTTTGAGATTAATTTAACCAGTATTATATGAATCACACAAGAAACAATCCCTTATCAATTAATGCCTCAAATTTTTTGTCATCCAAGGTTTGTGTTTGATATTAGTCCTTCATTGAACAGATCAGACCTATCCCAATCAACAAACAATTAGCAAGATTATTGACAAATGTATTTTTAAAGCCTTTTTAGCTGCTATATTTGTTTCAGACCGGATCAGGATTTCTTATTGGGAAGGTATTTCTCAGTGCTTTGCTTTTTGACTTTTTCCACAGCATTCACAAGATATGAATAGGCGCGCTGCTTCCAAACTCTACAAATATCAATCTAACATCACTTAATAGTTAACTTTTGCTTTAATATTATTTAAAGCAACTTATCTACCTTCATCAGACCCTATTATGCACAACAGAGATCAATTGCAGTGGATAGACTATTATTTTACAATAGACAATCTTGAATAACAACTGCTGTATCAGTTTTCAAAAAATATTTTATAAAAAAGATCTTGTGAGTCAGCACCACACCTACTAGTGATTTCATAGAATTATTACAGCACAGGAGGTGACCATTCAGCCCGTAATGTCTGTGCCAGCTCTCCAAGAGCAATGCACCTCCTGCCTTCTCCCCGTAAACATCTCGTCATCCTTTTCACATAATAATCGAATTCCTTTGAATGCCTCAAATGAACTTGCCTCCACCACACACTCAGCCAATGTATTCCAGATCTTAACCACGGGCTTTGTGAATTTTTCTTTATGTCTCTATTGCTTCTTTGTTTATACACAATTATGATCCTCATTAAGGAGCACTAGGCGTGAAGCTAATTTTCCCTTCGCAAAAAATGTCAGCATTTAAAAATAATTATTAACTTTAATTATGTAATCAGCAGTTTGCATAAGACTCAAAACCTCTTCACCAAAGGAAGGAATATCGTTCACCTGCAGGCCTGGGAAAAATGCTAGCAAGGCATCCATCCACGTTCGTGCATTCAGCATTGGCTTGTGTATATGAACATCCAGCAAGAGAGGGGGCTGACTTATATACTTCATGATGGCAGCATAGTGCTAAAAGGGAAAAATAAAGATTACTGCAATTCCTCCTCTAGTATATATCTAGAATGAGACCATTCAGCTGGAATATTTTACCTGTGCATTCCTTTTCTATTTCAGCAAACTAAAGCAGGCATTTAAGAACTATTTTAAATATGCATAACAAGTCTTTTAGGCTTCAGTGTTACAGAAGCCTACAGAATATTGCTTTTTGTTTCTAAAATATTGGACAAACATGTTACAGCATAAAATTAACAACGTCTCTTCAGGATTATATATAAACAGTTAAGTCATCCCAGCAAATATCAACAAATTCAGTATTAAAGACCTAATTTTCAAGAGATACCCTAATTAAGGACAAATGCTAAAAAATAATTTTATTGCACAGGTAGAACAATGGTTTTAAACTAATGAAAATACGAAATGTACCAGTGCTAATACTAATTCATCAGTAAATGACCTTTTAGTTTTGACCAGGTTTTACACAGATTTAACACTTAAGTATTCCATCTGTAGGAATTGGTTATGCTCTCCCAATACCCCAGAAAGTCAGGGAGAAGGAGGGTGGGTGAGAGGTGCGAGAGGAGAGAAGAGAGAGAAAAAGTGAGAGTAAGAGTGAGAGAGTGTGTGTGGTCGAGAGAGATGTCAGGGTCAGTACTATAGTTAATCAGGAGTTAGAAGTAAGTGATCTTGGAGGTCAGGTCAGCCGGACCGCCATTCAAGAGAAGTTGGCCCAGGGAGCAGGACACGGGAAGGGGACAGGGAGAAGGTCCCAAACCCAGAAAAAGGACCAAAACCAGGGAGTGGGATAGAAAGAGGCCCCAGAAGAAAGTCCCAGGCAGGGACAAAAACAGGAATCAGAGAAAGATCCCACTGAGTCAAGGTAAGGACAGAAGCAGAGCAAAAGGCTCTGAAGTTAAAGAGAAAGCTGCAAGGAGCAGACCTAAAGAGAAACAGGCTTGAGAGAAGCCTAGAAGATTCGAGAGGATAGCCTAAGGTTGGTGACACTTTTGGAGCAATGATGTTCTGCTTGGCACAATCAAAGTTCTGAAAATATGCTTGGAAGGTGAAGTGTGAGTTACTCGGAGATTCAGGGAAAGGAAACTGTGTACCCGAAGAGGCACCGTGAGTGTGGCGACTAGGCGATTTTCGCAGTAACTTCATTGCAATGTTAATGTAAGCCTACTTGTGACAACAATAACGATTATTATTATTGAATCCATCCGAATGGGAGTAATCTTTGGAGAGAATTCAAAGGTGAGATCTTCAAAAATGGAGATTGGATACCCTCATGAGAAAGACCGTTTCAGTAATGTCTGAGTGGTTTGTTGAGGAATCCACAGAAGCTGCTTTGGTCACATTTGTCATTTATTTTGTAACGTGGTGTGTCTGACCATTGTTCGCCAGTTGGTTCACATGTACCGCAGTAAATAGTGAATATTAGAATAATTGTCTTGTGTTCGTACTGAGATATTTCCAATCTTTTGGTTTGGTGCAATATTGTTCATTTTTCTAGTCTAATAAATGTTTTATTCTTTGTGTTAAAGGTTCATCAGCAGATTCTCGTGAATTTGTTCAGCAACTTACCTCCACGGTTTTCAAAAATAAAAAGGTAGCATTTATCAAGCTAGGGATCTTACTTGTCCAGTATTAACATCAGCTGTTATCATAACAACAGCATAAATATTGAGGTTCTGCACTGACAGATCCCAGCGGAACCAACAACAGGGACTCCCCTGGAGCCCTTTCAGGTGAACTGCAACGTCCAAATTCAAGCGCAATTCAGTTCTTGGGAAGTTGCGATTGTGTTCAACAGCAGTGAGCTAGTCAGCATTCACCACTATTAGGACTGCAAAATATGGGCCATTATGCTTGCAGTATCCTGATAATATAAAACTAAGTAAGATAACAGTAATCATATGGATCCTTCATAAACATCATAATTTGTTAAATATTAAGCCGAATATACCCTCTTGGTCCTGTGAAGGAAGTCAAGATGCTTTTCTATGTCAAAGAGTCTATGCAAATGAAATCTGTTGGTGGCAGTGGTTAAACCATTGGTATTGTTTGTGCACACAGCCAGTCTCTGAGATGCATTTGCTACAGGTCGTCCAAAAATACATTTATAGTGACAATGAAAGTTCCCCAAGCTACAGTGGTCATTACTTTTCAGCAATGTCCATTTAAATAAATTTCTGAAAATTCAGATTTGTTTAATTTAGATTTTAAGAAATACAAAAGTAACAAATTCTCAGGGTTTATTCAGGAGCGAAACAATTACACCCGGCTTGATTTTACACAAAATTGTATCTTCAACAGTACATTACTGAGCATTGCCAAAACATTAATCTCCTACCGCTTTCAAAACCATGGCACACTAAAAATCAACATATCACATTATGAGTTTGCATGTTGCATCACAAAGATAAGAATATATTTTGGATAAGATGCAATACAATACACGAAGATCAACAAAGAATGCAGAGCTCACAGTGTTGAATCTCTGTAAATAACCATCATCACCAAGTAGAATGTATGCTTTGAAGAGGTACTCATAATATGAATCAATCCCAGCTCCAACTCCACTATCTGCAAAGAGAAAAAAAAGTCAGGAAAGGACAAAATTTTCCATAATACATTATGTTAAATAGAAGAGAATGCTTCAACCTAAACAAATCAGCTTGTTCATTCCAGCAAGATGTTTGAAATTGGCACTGCCTGCCAGAAATTACTGAGCCGGAAAGTATTAGGGAGCCAAAATAATGGTGGTGAGATATGGTCATTAATTAAGGCCTCATTAATGATCCTATCATTAATTAGATTCCCTTGCCATCGAGGTCAGTAACACATCACAATAATTTCTCCAGACGATATAACATTGAAACAACAATACCATTTTCCCCAGACAAAAATGAAGTCAATGGAAAAATTCCACTTTAAGTACAAAAACACTAATTATCTCTTTTTTTTTTTTAAAAAACAGTAAATGTATTATTCTATCGTTTCCCAGTTACAATTAAGAGAAATATTTTGGTTTCCCTCAGACATCAGGATGAAGGAATAATTATGAAGGCTTTACAAGACAATACTTGAGTAAACTAGGTCCTGTAAAACAATGTTTCCCAAATCTTTCACCAGTGTGACTTCATTTTAATGCCTCAGACTTCTTTAGTCCTTGACTGGGGGAATAGGAGTTCAACAGGTGGAGTGCTGATGAAAAGGCATGTCGTAGTATCCAGAATTATAAAGTAAGAGGGCTCTGCTATGACCATAAGGCTGTAAGAAATAGGAGCCGTGTAGGCTATTCTGCCCTTTGAGCCTGCTCCGCTATTTAATAAGATCAGGGCTGATCTAACACTCACTAAGTCCATTTTCCTGCCTTCCCTCCGTAACCCTCAATTCCCAAACGGATTTAAAACCTATTGATCTCAGCCTGGAAGATGTTCGAGAACTCGGCTTCCACGGTTTCCTGGGGTAAATAATTCCAAAAATTCACGGGTCTTTCGGAGAAGACATTTTTCCTCAAATCCGTCTTAAATGAGCACCCCCTTATTCTGCGACAATGCTCTCTGGCCCTACACCCTCCCATGAGTGGAAACATCCTTCCAACATTTACCCTGTCTAACCCTCTAAGAATCTTAAGTGCTTCAACCAAATCACCTCTCGTTCTTCTGAACTCCAAGGAATACACCTCCAAGCTGTTTAATCTTTCTTCATATGGCAATCCCTCCATACCTGGAATCATCCTAGTAAACCTCCTCTGCACTGCCACCAATGATATCTTTCATTAAATAAGGGGACCAAAACTGTACACAGCATTCTAAATGTGGCCTCATTAGTACCTTGTACAGTTGCACTAATGTACAATGGCCTACAGTTGCACTATTAATAGGTTTACTAATCTAATCTAAATTAGTGTCATAAATGGGCTTACATTAACACTGCAATGAAGTTACTGTGCAAATCCCCTAGTCGCCACACTACGGTGCCTGTTCGGGTACACACAGAGAGAATTCAGAATGTCCAATTCACCTAACAAGCTTGTCTTTCGAGAGTTTGGGAGGAAACCTGAGCCCCCGGAGGAAACCCATGCAGACACGGGGAGAATGTGCAGACTCTGCACAGACAGTGATCCAAGAAGGAATTGAACCTGGGACCCTGGAGCTATGAAGCAGACAGTGCTAACTACTGTGCTTCCATGCCACCCTAATGAACAGGTTCATTGATGTCCTTAAGGGAAGGAAATCTGTCATCCTTACCTGGTCTGGCCTACATGTGACTCCAGATCCTCAGCAATGTGACTGACTCAGTTTCAAAGGCAATTAGGGATGGGCAATAAATGCTGGCCCAGCCAACGACGTCCACATCCCATGAATGAATAAAAAAATAATCAGGATTCTGATTATTGATGCTACTTACTGAAGAAATAGGCTTTCTAGAAAAAATGATCTTCCTTTTTATAAGCTTTTTTGGAAGCGGCAATTGGGCCAAAAGGACCAGTTCATTAGGCCATACCCACCAACATAATGAAACAAGTGAAAGGAGACTCGCGACTGTCAGAAATCGGCCTGAACTCCATGGCAACTATTGCTACCTTGGGAGCACGCAACACCAAAATCTTGTCTCTGGTCGCAATCCACAGATTGAGAAGATGTGCGGTAAAGCCTTCAGAATCACATTCCACACTGGTTACCACATCCTATAAATATACAGGTAAAAGAAATATCTGAGAAAACCAACAGATCTCATTCTAAATGGAAACACAATGTATTTTGAGGAATGATGCAACCAATTGTGACTTCAAAACAAACCAGCTCTGTATTTAAAATTAGATTAATTATGTAATGAAGTTACCGTGATAGTACCATACACCAGGCATTTTCAAAATGGGGGTCTCGACCCGCGGGTGTCAGGAGGATCGCGGAGACGTCCATCGGGGCGTTCCCGATCGCGGGAATTCACACGCAACATCCGCAGCAGCCGGCTTTAACAATGCCGGCTGCGAGCAGCTTTACAAATGGCAGCCGTGACCAGCTAAAACAATGTGGCAGCACTGCGCATGCGTGCCCGCTCATCAGTGTGCATGCGGCCCAGGAGTGTTGGGACCTGAACCCGGGGTCAAAGGGATCACGGCATGCCGGCGGCTGACTGTGTGGTGATCACCGATGATGAACAAGGCTACTACCTCGATCTGCTTTGCATCCTTAAACATTTCTCAAATGATCTGGAAAGAGTATATATTCCTCATGGTTTATACATGGACAGAACTGAACGTTTGGCAAGGGATATATTGAAAGCCATGGGAAATCATCACATCGTCGCCCTCTGTGTACTGAAGGGTTGCTGTAAGTTTTTTGATGACCTTTTAGACTACATTAAAGCATGGAATCGAAACAGTGACCAGTCAATCCCAATGGCAGTGGACTTCATCGGCTTGAAGAGTTAATGATCAGTGAACAGGGAGGGTTTCCGGACTCGGATACGAAATCCACGCTTACCTCCTCGAGGAATTGTCCGATCTGGCTGATTCGTTTGTTGATGAAACTTAACTATGTCTTACCTTGCAGACATATTTTCAATTCTAAATGAACCGAACCTCAAACTGCAAGGGAAGGATGATGATTGCTTTTGGCACTGTGAAGAAATCGCAACTTTCCAAAACTCATTGAAAGTTTGGCAATTGCGAGTGCAAAGCCAAAATTACTACATGTTCCCCACACTGCTACGACACATAAAAGAAAACAGCATTAGTAAGGAAACCGTAAATGGACTGGCAAGCCTGACTCCAAATGAAGTTGACTAAGCTTCTGCACCTCAGCTTTGACAGCACATTAAAAACACGGCACAAGTCAATGCAACTGTCAGCATTCTGGAGTAGTGTCTCCAAGGAGTAGCCGGAGCGGGGTAAAACAAACATTTTGTTGCTTTTATCCTTCGCAACGACCTACATGTGCGAGGTTGGATTTTCCGTCCTCACAAAGGTGAAGACGGCTTAAAGGAACCGGCTGAATCCTGCACCCGATATGTGCATAGCCTCTCCTCCTGTGAACCTGATTGGAGTGAGATTGTGAGGACCACCTCTCTAATTAAAGGAAAGCGTAAATGGACTTCCGGCTGCGGCTATGCCTAGGTAGGTCGCACGTTCGGCAGCTCCCGCCGGGAACGGACTTTTGGGCTCTTCAGAGGGGCCCCAACGGCAGTTGTTCGACGGCTTCCAGTGTGGGAAGGTGACAGCAAGGTCCCCCCGACATTATATGGATTGGACCAGGAGTGGAGCGGCTAAAAAAAATGATCCTGGTGCAGCGAAAAGTGCGAGGAGGAAAAGCAAGATGGCGGCGGGTGGCGACCAAGCAGCGTGGGCGCAGTGGTCGCAGGAGCAGCAGGAGTTTCTTAAACGCTGCTTTGAGGAGCTGAAGACAGAAATGCTGGCGCCAATTGAGAAGCTTGTGGAGACCCAGAAGGCCCAAGGGGCGGCGATCCGGGAGGTGCGGCAAAAAGCTTCGGAGAACGAGGACGAGATCTTGGGCCTGGCGGTGAAGGTGGAGGCGCACGAGGCGCTGCACAAGAGGTGGGCGGAAAAATTCGATGACCTGGAGAATAGGTTGAGGAGGAAGAATCTTCGGATTCCGGGTCTCCCTGAAGGAGTGGAGGGGCCCGATGCCGGGGATATATGAGCACGAATGCTCAATTCGCTGATGGGCGCGGGAGCTTTCCCGAGGCCCCTGGAGCTGGATGGGGCTCATCGGGTCCTGGCAAGGAGACCCAAAGCCAACGAGCCACCAAGGGCTGTAGAGGCGAGGTTCCACCGTCTTATGGACAGTGTGTGTGTCCTGAGATGGGCCAAAAAAGAGCGGAGTAGCAGGTGGGAGAACACGGAGATCCGAATTTATCAGGACTGGAGTGCAGAGGTGGCTAAGATGAGGGCTGGTTGAAAACCGGGCTAAGGCGGTGCTCCATCCGGAAGGGGGTGAAGTTCGGGATGCTGCAGCCAGCGCGATTGTGGGTCACGTTCCAAGATCGGCACCACTATTTTGAAACGCCTGATGAGGCATGGAACTTTATACAGACTGAATAGTTGGACTCAAATTGAGGGTTTGTCGTGGGGGATGTTTACTGTGTTTACTGCGTTTGGGGAATGTTCTTTTTGTTTTGGTGCTGGGTGGGGATGGGTGAATGGATTTGATGTGGGGGCTGTGGGAGAGTGTGGGCATCGGTGTTAGAGGGGCAGGGCCCCACGGAGGAAGAGGGGGGGGTGGAGGCCCGGGGATGGGGAGTTGGGGTAAGGCCGCAAAAAGGAGCTGCGCCAGAGGGGGCGGGGCCGGCTCAGGAAAGCGCGGGATTTTTCCCACGTTAGGGAAGGATTGGGGTGGGGCGGGGCGGTGCTGGAGAGGAGCGCACACTGACTGCCAAGGGGTGGAGGGATTCTCACACTGGGGGGTCGATGGAATAGCGGGAGAGGCCGGGGTCAGCAGGAGTCAGCTGACTTATGGGAGTGTCATGGGGGGAGCAAAATGGCTAGATGAGGATCTAGAGGGGGTGGGGAACTGGGTTGCTGCTGCATTGGCCAAAGGGGAGCTGGAAGCAGGAGAGGTGGTCGGGGGGGGGGCCGCCTGGGGGACTGGAGGGTGCGGGAGGTGCGGGCACGTGGCTGGCCTAGAAAAGGAGATAGCTAGTCGGCCCGGGGGGGGGGGGGGTTATCCGGCTGATAACTTGGAATGTGAGGGCCCGGGTGTTCGCGCATTTAAAGGGACTGAAGGCAGACGTGGTTATGCTCCAGGAGACACATCTGAAGGTGGCAGATCAGGTTAGGCTGAGAAAGGGATGGGTGGGGCAGGTCTTTCATTCAGGGCTGGATGCGAAGAACAGAGGGGTTGCAATACTGGTGGGGAAGCAGGTGTGGTTCGAAGCACTGAATATTGTAGTGGATAATGGAGGTCGATATGTGATGGTGAGTGGTAGGTTGCAGGGGGTGAGGGTGGTACTGGTGAACGTATATGCCGCAAACTGGGATGATGCCGTATTTATGAAACGCATGCTGGGTCGGATTCTGGATCTGGAGGTAGGAAGCTTGATAATGGGGTGGGGGGGAGCGGACACATGGAGGTTTGCCAGGCCGCTGGCCAGGGAATTTTCCTTCTTTTCCCACGTCCATAGAGCCTACTCCCAGATAGATTTTTTCATTTTGAGTAGGGAGCTAATCCCGAAAGTGGAGGGAACGGAATATTCGGCCATAGCCATCTCGGACCACGTCCCGCATTGGGTGGAGCTGGAGTTGGGGGAGGAGAGGGACTGGCGCCTGCTGTGGCGCCTCGATTTGGGACTGTTGGCGGATGAGGGGGTGTGCGGGCGGGTGCGGGGGTGTATTGAAAGATATTTGGAGGCCAACGACGACGGGGAGGTGCAGGTGGGGGTAGTCTGGGAGGCGTTGAAGGCGGTGGTCAGGGGAGAGCTAATCTCCATTAGGGCCCACAGGGAGAAGCGAGAGGAGAGGGAGAGGTTGGTGGGGGAGATTTTAAGGGTGGACAGGAGGTATGCAGAGGCCCTCGAGGAGGGGCCGCTTAGGGAGCGACGGAACCTCCAGACGGAATTCGACCTGTTGACCACGGGGAAAGCAGAGGCACGGTGGAGGAAAGCGCAGGGGGCGACGTATGAGTATGGGGAGAAGGCGAGTCGGATGCTGGAACATCAGCTTCGTAAGAGGGAGGCAGCGAGGGAGATTGGTGGAGTTAAGGATAGAGGGGGGAATACGGTGCGGAGTGCGGTGAGAATAAACTAGGTATTTAGGGACTTCTATGGGGATCTGTACAGGTCTGAGCCCCCAGCGGGGGAGGAGGGGATGCGACGATTCCTAGATCAGCTGAGGTTCCAGAGGGTGGAGGAGGAGGAAGTGGCTGGTTTGGGGCGCCAATTGGGCTGGAGGAGCTGGTTAAAGGATTGGGGAACATGCAGGCGGGGATGTCCTCGGGGCCGGATGGGTTCCTGATTGAATTCTGCAGGAAATAAGTGGACCTGCTGGGCCCGTTGATAGTGAGGACTTTTAATAAGGCAAGGGAGGGGGGGACCTTGCCCCCGACAATGTCCAGGGCGCTGATTTCTTTGATCTTGAAGCGGGACAAGGATCCATTGCAATGTGGGTCGTAGAGACCGATCTCGCTCCTCAATGTTGACGCTAAGTTGCTGGCGAAGGTGCTGGCTACGAGAATTGAGGACTGTGAGGGTGATTCATGATGACCAGACGGGATTTGTGAAGGGCAGGCAGCTAAACACAAATGTGCGGAGGCTCCTTAATGTGATTATGATGCCCTCGGTGGAGGGGGAAGCAGAGGTAGTGGCAGCTATGGACGCGGAGAAGGCCTTTGATCGGGTGGAGTGGGAGTATCTTTGGGAAGTGTTGCGGAGGTTTGGGTTCGGGGAGGGGTTCATCAGTTGGGTCAGGCTGCTATAAAGAGCCCCAGTGGCGAGTGTGGTTACGAACCGGCAGCGGTCGTAGTAGTTTCGGCAGTACCGGGGGACGAGGCAGGGTATCCCCCTTGTTGCACTGGCAGTTGAGCCGTTGGCCATGGCACTGAGAGAGTCCAGGAAATGGAGAGGACTGGTCCGGGGGGGGGGGGGGGGGGGGGGGACGGACGGACGAGAGAGAGAGGAACACCGGGTGTCGTTGTATGCCGACAACCTGTTGTTGTATGTGGCGGATCCAGTGGAGGGGATGGTGGAGGTCGTGCGGGTCCTAAGGGAGTTTGGGGACTTTTCGGGGTATAAACTCAACGTGGGGAAGAGTGAGCGCTTTGTGGTGCATTCAGGGGACCAGGGAAGGGGGATTGACGAGCTACCGTTGAAGAGGGTGGAAAGGAGCTTTCGGTACCTAGGGATCCAAGTAGCTAGGAGTTGGGGGGCCCTGCACAAGCTCAATTTGACACGGTTGGTGGAGCAGATGGAGGAGGATTTTAAAAGATGGGATATGCTGCCACTCTCAATAACGGGTAGGGTGCAGTCGGTCAAAATGACGGTCCTCCCGAGGTTTCTCTTTGTGTTCCAGTGCATTCCCATTATGATCCCCAAGGCCTTTTTCAAACGGGTAAGCAGGGGCATCATGGGATTAGTGTGGGCGAATAAGACCCCGAGGATGAAGAGAGTGTTTCTGGAGCGTAGCAGGGTCGGGGGGGGGGGGGGGGGGCTGGCGCTGCCGAATTTGTGTGGCTATGGCTATTATTGGGCAGCCAATGTGGCGATGATCCGTAAGTGGGTAATGGAGGGAGAGGGGGAGGCGTGGAAGAGGCTAGAGATGGTGTTCTGTGTGGGCACGAGTCTGAGGGTGCTGGTGACAGCACCGCTGCCGCTCACGCCGACAAGGTACACCACGAGTCCGGTGGTGGCGGCGACGCTGAAGATCTGGGGGCAGTGGAGGCGACACAGGGGCAAGGTGGGAGCCTCGGTTTGGTCCCCGATTCGGCAATGAGTAGGGGTAATTCTTTCTCCTCTTGCGCCAAGCTCAGCCTAATACAGTTCAAAGTTACTCACAGAGCGCACATGACAGGGGCGAGGTTGAGTAGGTTCTTTGGGGTGGAGGACTGATGTGGGAGGTGCTCGGGGAGCCCGGCAAATCACGTCCATATGTTCTGGTCGTGCCCGGCGCTGTATGGGTTTTGGAGGGGTTTTGTGAGGACTATGTCCAAGGTGGTGAACGCCCGGGTCAAGCCGAGCTGGGGATTGGCATTATTTGGGGTATCGGACGAGCCAGGAGTGCAGGAGGCGAAAGAGGCCGGTATTCTGGCCTTTGCGTTCCTAGTAGCCCGGCGGAGGATTTTGCTACTGTGGAAAGATGCAAAGCCCCCTAGTGTGGAAGCTTGGATCAATGACATGGCAGGGTTCATCAAGCTGGAGAGGATAAAGTTTGCCTTGCGAGGGTCTGTGCAAGGATTCCTCGGGCAGTGGCAACCGTTCCTAGACTATCTCACGGAGCGTTAGGTGGAGGTCAGCAGCAGCAGCATGGGGGGGGGGGGGGGGTTCCCTATTAAATGTTTTATGGGGTGTTATTGCATATGGGGGAAATCCAATGTATAATCTCTGATTGTTGTATTCTTGTTTCTTTCTTTTTGTCGGGTGGGGGGGAGGGGGGGGGGAGTTTTGTTGAAAATTTGTGTGAAAAATTTGAATAAATATATATATTTTTAAAAAGGTAAGCGTAAATGGCGGTTCGCGAAGGAAGGTCAGCCGACATAGGTCGCAAAGGCAGGCCGGTGTGGGTCAAGAAGGTTGGCCGGTTGGTAAAAATGGATCCCTGGAAAAAAAAGTTTGAAAAACCCTGCCATACACCACTCAATTTTCATTAATTGAGAATTTATACTCCTTGAGCATATTATACTTGTGCAATAATAATTTTGTACTTGCAAGAAGGGGGAGTCCACACCAAGTTGAGTGAAATAATTCTGATATATTTCAGGAGCTTTAGGTACACGGCACTCAAGTGATACCCCACCAAATGAGTGTCTATACGGGAAGTGTTCAAGTCTGCATACCCCCTTAGCATGGAAGCACATATTCTCCAAGGATTCTGGGAATAGGAGATCCCTGACATCCCTCCCCCTCCCCCAAAGTCTGAAGGACCCTTCACTACCTTGACAAGGAGGAGGTGAAACAGACATAGAGGGGTGATGGCCACTCTTTGACTCCGGTGGAACATCATGTGCCCGAGGCACTGGGTCCGATGGGGAACGTCTTTTCTCCTGGGACACTGCAGTAGGACAGTGGCAGGAGGCAGTTGTGCAGCAAATTCCACCTCAGAGGCTGTTGAAGGTGGGGTGTTTATTTCGGAGTTTTAAGAGGCCATATCTCGCAGACACAAATCGAGGCCTTCACGTGGCGCCACATTCTGCCTGTTGGACTGCGGAACCGGATCATCCTGGATGTGGCCATGTCAGGAACTGGACAAAGAGAAGGTCTGATGATTGTCGTCACCATCCGGTGAACATCCAACCACCTCGAATGGGCATTCACCAACTGGAGAAACATGGTGCACATGAATGGACCAACGAAGTCAGCTTGAACCCGGGCCTAAGGACAGCCCAGCCACTCCCAGGGATGAAGAGGCGTGGTGGCAGGGAACTTCTGATGTTCCTGGCTGATGGGGCACTGCTGAGCTACCTTCTCGATGTCGGAATCGAGCCCCAGCCGCCAGACATAGCTCCCTACTAACATCTTCATTTAAACATTCCTGGGTGCCCATTGTGTAGGTTCTTCAATACGAGCTCATGGCCCTTTGCTGGGATCACAACCTGTGTGCCCCACAGTATCATATCGTAGTCCACACCGAGTTTGGACATCCTGGAGAAAGCCCGCAGATCTCCAGGTAACTGTTGATGCTGGCAACCAACCAAGAAGAGCACCTTGGTGAGGCTGGGGTCCATCTGGGTTCAAATGCGGATGCTCGATGTGGTGACCGGCAGGGAGTTCAATATGGCTACTACTTCGCCCGCATGAGGGGAGAGGCGAGGCCTCGGTTGGCAGAGGCAAGCAAAAAAAGGCCCAGTCGAGACTTATGTTCTGTAATGATGCTGAAGTGGCGCCCGTCTAAGTACTGATGGAATTTCTTTACACCAAATACCACCTCCAGACCCTCTTACTCGAGCGTACTTGCGCTCGGCCGCGGTCAGCATCCAGTACGTGAAAGCGATTGGTCGTTCTCTACCACCGGCATCCAATGGGCCTAATTCCATAACGGGAGGCATTGCAGGTAACGACTAAAGGCTATTGTCTGAGACCTAGTGTGTCAACACACCAGAGAATGACAGGCGTCTGTTGATGAGCCGGAAAGCTGCCTCCTGGGTCACACCCAAGACCCAATCCCGGTACTTCTTTAGGAGCATTATCGCCGCATGATTCAGGAAAAACTTCCTGTAATAGTTAACCAAGCCTAAAAACGAGCGGAGTTTTACATAGACATAGAATTTACAATGCAGAAGGAGGCCATTCGGCCCATCAAGTCTGCACCGGCTCTTGGAAAGAGCACCCTACCCAAACTCACACCTCCACCCTGTCCCCATAACCCAGTAACCCCACCCAACACTAAGGGCAATTTTGGACACTAAGGGCAATTTAGCATGGCCAATGCACCTAACCTGCACATCTTTGGACTGTTCTGGCGTATCCGTCAGGTTGGGGGCCAATTGAATGGCACGTACCTTCACCGCCACTGGATGCAACCCGTCAAGGTCCACGTTAAAGCAGATCATCGATTTGGCATGAAAGACACACTTCACCCAACGCAGGTAGACGCCAAACTCCAAACATCGTCGCAGCACTGCCTCCAGGTTCCTCAAATGCTCCTGATTTGTTGCTCCAGTGATCAGGACATTGTGGAAGGATATTGCAACACGCAGCAAGCCTCACAGGACATTTTCCATGCTGAAAGATTTCACATGCCGACGAGACCCCAAAGGCAATCGGGTATATTCGTGGAGGCCCCTCTGTTTATTAATCATGACATGTTGGTGAGAGGACCGGTGTATTCTAGCTCTAAATATGCATTGCTCATGTCCAGCTTGGTGAAGGAGCACCCACCAGCCAGCTTGGCATACAGGTCCTCTATGCGAGGCATGGGGTAATGGTCGAGCCTCAAGGCAGTATTGACCGTCAGCTTGTAGTCGCCACAGAGATGGACCGTCCCGTCTGTTTTTGGGACATTTATCTCCATACCCTGTATTTTCTGAACCCCACACTCCACGCTCTACTGAGACAAGGAAATCTCAACGGCTGCTGGAGATTCAGGGAAGGCTTGGTCAAGAACCTCCATTGCGTCTCCACATCGCTGATGTCGCAGATGAGGAGATTGTGCAACATCTCGAATAGCGAATTCCGGTACTCGCAAAATTCACAAGTTGCCACAATCAGGTCATTAACTGGGTAATGGACTCACCCGGGGCTTGCTCTGCTGTGTTAAATCAATGCCGCTGGATGATTATGGATGGTGGTGGGCTAAAGTGTTGACTGATGAGTTCAATGAGCTGGTCAGAGGAGCTGGTGTCTGGATCTGCCGGGTACATGAGGCTCCGGATAACCCCACAAGGGACCCCGCAAGTGGTTAACTAGATCACCGTTTGACGATATATATATCCTCCACGATATAGTTGGCGCAAAGGAAATAATGCATGCACTTCATGTACTGAACCCATTCCTCACCCCCGACATCAAAGGAGTCCAGCTGGCCGAACAGCGGCATGGCGAAGAAACCCAGGCTTCATCCTGCAATAAGAGTACCAGGAGGTGGCTGGGCTGTCGATAGATGACCAGGTTTACTCCACGTAGACAATTTTGTACTTGAAAGATGGGGCAGTCCACACCGAGTTGAGTGAAATAACGCAGATCTTTAGGTACATGGCACTCGCCGACACTCAATCACCACTTATACCAGAAGTGTTCAAGTCTGCACGCCCCCTTGGCGGG